>NC_056743.1:1176671106-1176873606 GCF_019279795.1 Protopterus annectens | reverse complement strand
CACACACATCAAAATCCAGAAATGCACTTTTGTTTTATGTCACTGAAATAAAACGTTGCAAACAAAAATGTTTCTATGCCAACATTTTGAAACATGTTAAAGTCGATTTTTGGTATGCAATAGTTTGGAAAAAAATACTTAATTCTGCATTTGCTGTCTAGATATCGGTATTACGCATTCACTAATTTTACTTTCAGTTTAACAAAAGTTAAAAACCATACATTCGACAATGTTACGGTACTCTAAGTACATTTCTGGATTTTGATATATATAATTTACTATGCATGTGTACGTACATATACACAACACACTTTTGCACATACTTTCGTTATGCTTCACTGCATTAATGCACAGTACAACAAAAACAAACCAGCAGCAAAACACACCTCAACAGACATCAAGAATGATCTTCTTAACAGATTCTAAAGGCAGGTTCTACACACCTTGTTACTAGCATGCAAATTACTGGGACTTGACCTGTGGTTGAAATGACCAAGTTCAAATAATGACTGCTCAATCATTTTCACTGCTAACGTACATATTTACAGTTGATATATACACACACACACACACACACACACACACACACACACACACACACACACACACACAAAATGACATTGTGCATTTCTTAAGAAATTTCACTAGGAGTGTGATCCAAATGGAGGAGTTAACCGGAGAAGTGTCTGCTACCACTGCTCTAAAAAAAAGAAAAACAGCACATGACTCGAGTTAAACGTACTTATTTTCAGTAGACCAGAAAGTATGCTGTACTACATACTAGAAAATGTGAAGCTGGCAAAAGACATGGAAGAGACATGGTATCCCAAGTCCAAAACTACCACATTCTACAGTGTTTACACACAGTGCAGCTGTGCAAGTCTCAAACCAAAAGTATGACTAAATTGTCTACTTTGTTTACAACACTGGCTTAAGACTTACAAGTTGCTAAAGGGATTCATCTGTCAGTCCTTTGTTGAATTCCCTCACTCTCAATTTAACAAACTGTACAACTCTGAAAATCTTTCTTAGACAATATAACAGAACAGCCCATTGTTAGAAATAGGTGTCTATACCTAACATGCCTATACACTAAATGGAGGAATAAACAAATTAAAACATTTACCATTCAGATACTAAAATAAAAAGTATAAAACAGCATGGAGCAGGGCTGGCTCATGAGCACAGATGTGACAGCAAAAAAAAAAAAAAAGGAGTATAAAAGATTATTTCTAAGAATGCCCTCTGTAGTGTGCAACAGGATAGCCTCTTGTGAAACTCCAGCTTGGTAAGATTCTGAAAGCCGCCATTCCTTGCACTCAGAAGTGCATGAGCAACTTGCTGTGCACCTCATGGCATCTTGCACACAACTAGACAAGTACACTCAGTCCCCTGCCTTTCCCTGTTTCACACCACTGTATAGATGAACAAGAATATAAAAAGGCTCCAGAAGGCTGAGCACGTAACACACAGTCTGAAATCACTGACAGTGATATTGTGGGTGGATCCCTCATTTGAAAAACGGGAAAGTACTGCTTTATGATGCACTTACAGTTGCCTTATACAGTTTAACTGCTAGTGACTCTGTTTTACTGTCTGGTTTAAAAAAAATGTTCTGTTGTGTCTATGCAGTGGCCTGATTGTTAATGCATTGCAAGAGTATTTATGGTATCTGATTTAGTCCTTTCCTCTTCTTTTCTTACATTTTGCTGCTGTCTTATAAGTTTTCCAAGTAGCTTTGGTTATGTGCTGACTTCTAAGAACCAGTGGTAGTGACATTTACTGCATTCTGCAAGCAGGAATTTTTGGCTGAATTTCTAGTTAATTTTCTATTGGTTCTTTCATTTTCCCTGCTGGAATAAACAGCACTAGATAGATGTAGGCTCTTCCAGTGTTAATTCTTTACCATGCTAGTCATTTTCACACCCACTGACAGGATGTAGCTGTACAGCAATACTGTCTACTTAGATCTGAGCCCAATAATACTACAGATCAACTTTTTTTTATTACTCCCCTTTACACTACAAATATCACCACTTATTAAATAAATTAAATTACTGTACTCTTGGGCTAACCTGGAAGGTCAGTCAGCTTGTTCCCCCCACCTTGACCACCTCATAACACTTGGTATACCCAGGCAGTGTAACTGCCTGATCCTCCCAAAAAATGGAATTATTGCTTACCTTGTCACTGGGATATGAATACTTGACCAGACTGAAGGCTCTCCTTTCACAAATCCAAATGACCTGTGAGTAATATACACCACCACTGCATTCCACATAAATGCACAGTAAACTACTGCCATGCTGATGACGTTAAAAAGTACCTTACCTAAGCCTCCAATACCCAGTAAATCTAGGGCTCCGCATAAATCAAGCACTACAACACCTATTAGCACAATAAAGGTTCACCAGATAATTAACACTCCAAAACTAGTGCACTTATTTACATACACATTTCAAGCACAGGCATTAATGCCCTTACAGCCTGCCAGTATACCAAAACAGTTTTAAGTGCCCAGACTGTTCTTAAAAATATCTAAATTATTGCTTGCTTTAATGCAATTTGGTTGTCTATTCCATGCATCATCTGTTCTCTCAGAGAACCAATTAGCATACTTTTCATTCCTATATAATCTTCCTCACAGGTTGTATGATGGTTCTCTACTACATTTTGATAACCCCAAACATTCACAAAGGTAGATGTCTCTAAATGCTCTATATACCTGAATAAGGTCTCCTCAAATAGCTGTACGAGACTGTAAAAGCTCAGATTATTTTAGACTTTTATAATAAATTTTCACATCTATGGATGCCCTCTGTATATTTTTGCTGTATTCTTTCCAGTTTAGTGATGCATATGTTCTTATAAGGTTTCCATATTTTTACTTCATACTCAAGTTTGGGTCTAACGTAACAAACAATGACAATCTTGGACTTCCTACACTTTATAAATCTTTTTATATAACCTGTAGTTCTGTAACCATCATTAACCAATTGGGTGGCATTATTAGAAAAACTCAAGCTGTATCTACCCATATACCCAGGTCCTTAAATAAATCTACAGCTTATATCACTGTGTGCTGTACTAAATATTCACCTTTCAATTTAGGTCTCCCAAATCTCATAGCCTTAGTTTTTGATGTTTTTATCAGCATATTATTCTCCTGTGACCAAACTGTCTATTTAGTCAACTTCTTTTGCAGACGCCCTGTCTGTAACATATGTAATCAGTTTACCCAATTTCAAGTAATCTGCATACAGACTTGTAGGACACCTCAGATGAAAACGACAGAGCTGAAAGATGCAACCTAAACAAGTATGGGCCTAGGACAGAGCCCTGTGGGACACTCCTAACTGTAACCTTGAATTTCAGCTATCCAGTTGCTGTTTGATACTTGCCATGTCCTATTTTTAAACCATGCAGCTATCCATGTCATCAGCAGTACATCAATACCTAGTTGCTTTAATTTACTGATCAGTTTTTGTGTTATGGCCCTGTCAAATTCTGAAGTTAAGTCTATATAAATTATATCACAGCACAAATTTTCATTCATAGCTATTATACTGTTACAGAACATCCTGCTACAGGTGGCAATAGATCTATTTTCAACATATGCATACTGATATATGGTATCAAGTCCCACCTTTCCAGTTCTGACAATAACTTATCCAAGATTACCTTCTCCATTGTTTTTCCATAACCTGAAAGTAAACAAAGGTCTGTATGACTTTGGGATTTTCCTATTCCCCTTTCCCTTAAAGACAGGTTTAACAAGTACATGTCTCCAATCTTGAACAATCTCCAATATTTATATGGCCTAGTAAATAAGCAATATAATGCTATTTTAAATTCTTGCTGATGTTCTCACATTATTATCGATTCTGTCTCCTCCTTGTGCTTTGTTTTGATCTTGTTTGCATAGTTCTTTTTCAGTATAACCTAATTTGATTTCAGTGTCTGATGTTATCTGGGTGTCACTAGGACAATGCATCACCTCTCTGTAGAGCCAAATGGCTTTGCATTAAGATTTTGTAAATATATCTCTACTCTGAGAATACATTTTAGAATCTATACACAGTTTATCAATTTTTATGTCTTTACTCCTTCCACATATTATGTATCCAGAAAATGGTTTCCTATTATGCTCAATCTTTATATAAAATTTATTCATCTCTTCTCACACTATGTTTGATTTGTCTGTCCAGCTTGTTTATTTCAGTTTTCAAAGTTGCAGTGACAGCTTTTCCATTTCTTATATTTTTCTTGTCTCACCTTAATCAAGCATCTTGTTTTGATGGAAATACATCCTCCTGACAATGTGTGCCTAGATGCTGATGGTAAACATTTTTTTTGCATTCAAACTATTTCTCTTTCAAAACTTTCCACATTTCTCCAGTTCTTCCCACTAAAAGGCATCACTCCAATTAGTTTTTCATAGTGAATGTTTTGCTTCCATATCATCTGTTATGAATCATCTGTGGATTGGTTTAGCTTTCAGTTTGGCACAATTATCTAGCAACAAATTAAACTTTATAACCCCGTGATTACTGCAGAACAATGGTGGTAAAACTTGACAAGAATCAACAGCAATTTCTTTAACACAAACAATGACTACTATGTTTCGTTTCCTGTTGGTCTTTTTTACAATCTGAAACAACTGTTGTTCCTCAACATACGTTCGGAATTATTTCCTTACTAATGTCGTTGAATCAATATTATTCCAGTCTGTTTCTGGTAAATTTAAGTTTCCAGCCACTATTACTCTTCCCTCTTGTGTTTCATGCAAGAAATGTATGAATTCCTCTAGGTCATAAGCACTTGACTTGTATACTCCAATAATTGTTATATATTCCAGGGCTGTCCTTTTGTTACAGTTACACAATCTACAGCACTGTTGCTATCAATGAACATGAAATACTCATACGCCTCATAACTATCTCTAATCTTTATCATAAAACCTCCACCTAATTTTTTGTTAGAATACATGTTTCAGTACAAATGTATACCCTGAGAGAACTGGTTTCCAGTCATTATTCTTTAACCATGTTTCAAAAACAGTAACATCAATCTTAAGGGAACATAACACATTTTATAATGAAAAAACTTCAATTATTAATGCTCCTAGTATTAGTAACATTTGATACATCTCTGATGGTTATCTGTGAATTGTTAAAATTTTCGACCCGGCCAAAATCTTGCTTTGTGTTTGTCATATACTGCAAAAGACCTGCTGCAAAAATTCTCCTTCCTGACATGCCATCCTGTCTTAACAGATATGTGCCTAAAACCTGGCTTGGATGCTCTACACATTTCCATTTTTAAAACAAGACTTTTCTCAAGTAGGTATTTACTGAAAAAATATTTTCATTCAAGGTGAGCAGAATCCTCTCTCTCTGTAATTTTGTGAAAAATACATCCCAGCACCTGTACAAGATATATTATCTAAGAGTACTGTACTATCTACAGTATTTTAAGTTCCCTACTGACACAGTCAGGGTGTCCTTGCTGAGGAGATTGTACTGGCAAAAATAAAAGCAGACAGAATTCCTTGGCCTGTCCCGGTCTCACAGTCTATTTTTGCTCCTGACAAGCATACACTATTTAATGTTCATTATCTTCTCTGCAAATGTAAGCATCAGTTCCTCTACTAATTGAATTTCTGTTTACAAGAATATCCTTTCTGACCAGATCTGAAGAATCTTTAACTTCTAATTCAGTAATATCAAAATTGTTACAAAGAAATTATCTTCATCACTATTAGTCTTATTAATCCCACTGTTTCATTGATTGTTACATTTGCAAGCATACAATTCGCATTCAGTTGGCTTTGTACATCCATAGCCTGAGCCATAACGCCATGCTCTTTTTTCCTTACAGCAATGATCTTCTATCCTTCCATTTTCAGTTTTGATTTTTTCCTTTTCACCTGCCCCTTGTCTCTTTTTTTCTACCTTCTCTTTTGGAAAGATGATGCCTTTTTCTGATAGAAAAAAGTTATCATTCCCTGTAATCTGTGCATTCTAAAAAGGACACTGATTTGCTTTGCTATGCATGTATTCTCTTTGCTTTACAGATATTTATCAGTTTTTCTTCCTAGTTATTTGTTGTGAAATTCTTCCTTTTTTTTTAATCGTTTTCTTTTATACGCTTCAATTCCTCAGATTGCTGAATACTTCCATCCAGAATTCCACAGCTGTCAATGGCATTACCTTGTTTAGTAGGGATTGAGTGGTCTTTGCACAGACACTTCCTTTCCTAAATATGTTCTATTTCCTAAATATGTTCTATTTGCTCTTTGCCTAACTATTTCATTAGCCCAGTCATTAATATATGTAACAGTTCTCCAAGCTGTGAAACTGCAAAAGTGCAATCGTCATCTGTAAGTCTATATTTACTACTAATAGCGATAAGCAAATCATCCAATGTTTGACATGAGGAACACAGATCACCAGTGTCATCAGATGTTACTTTTAAATATACAGTTAGTACACTGTACAAGATACTTGGGCTTTAGCACATCATTAATGGCATGCTTGTTTAATGAATCCATATTCAGCTGCAAATGAAGAATTCTACAAGAAAAGAATAACCAAAAAGAATTTAAACTTCTTTGAGAAAAATCACACAAACGATATACAACCAAATATTAAATTAAGTACAGTAAAGTTGTTACTCTGACTGTACAAGTTGGAAAGTCACACAAAACTGGAATTTCTTTACATCAAGCACGTTATGTGTGCAGTAGTTTCTGCTCACTATCATTCACAGTCGTACCTCTTTTTAACAGTAAAGATCAATAAATCACAAATCAAGATAGGATTTTTTTTTTTATAAACTCTGGATTATCCTCTCTGCAGTCTAAGTGAATTTATACCGGACTGCCACAGGATGGAAAGAGTTAGCTTGTCTAAAACCAATCCCTTCCCAACAACAAATAGTGAAAATTAAAGGTAAAACAACAAAACATAAATCAAAGTAAATCTTCTTGTCTACAAGCGATCACTTTCTTCGTACAAACTGTGAAAAACAGTGTTCATTCACAAACCAAGACCGGATAAGACAGGATTGTTCAGAAAAGCTCTGGGCATTCAGACACCCTTCTAACAAAAGTGTACTTGTAACCGGTGACTCCATCAGCCACACACGTTCAATTCTCGTGTGGCCAAAGAGGGTGACAGTACGTTGCCTTTTATAAGCCAGGATCTCCTACTTATCAAACATTCTAAAGACCATCAAGCTAAACAAATATGATCATGACATGCCATTGATCCATGTGAGAATGAACAACCTGGCATGTAGGACCCCAAAGGATATGCAGAGGTACAACAGTGCTCTTCATGAATGTCCCAAATTCAGACAAGTCCCTGGCTTTGAGCAGAATCCTTCCTTCTCATCAACTGATGGCAAAACATACAAAAAAGATGATTAGCTTCAACAACTGGCTGCACACTTAAGTGTCTTTCTAGGGGAAAAAACATTTGTCAGCAAGGGAGGGGATCCTAGAAATTCACTCTTGCTCTGCCAGGGATGGCTTGCATCTCTTTTTCCAGGATTTCATGTACTAACTAAAGGCTTTGCTCCCCCATAGTGCCCTTTTAGGCAAAATCTAACTAATGGATTTTCCAACCTAACAAAAACAAATCAAGCACCAGACCACATCAAGGTGGCTCAGTGACAGAAGTCTGATCTTGAGGCCCTTCTGCAAATGGAGTATATAGATGTGATTTTAATTACAGAAAATTGGCTTTAAAGTACAGAAAGGATCACTTCCCTTTCAGGGTTTTGCACCTATCATGCTTTTCAGTCTGATGGCAACTGCAATGGAGGATCGATATTTGTTAGCGACCACATCAGTTCTAGGCAGATACCCAGACATCCAGAAAGTGAACTGACTGAGGCACAAATCATACTAAGGGTCAACTATCAGATCATAGTGTATTACAGGACCCCATCTATGTTCCCGTTAGGGCCCTAAATTCAGTGGAAAAATTCCAGATCAACAGAAATTTCACTTTTCTTAGAAATTTTAACTGCCAGACGATAAACTGGAATACCTACACCTCAACGGTGGGTTAAATCCAAAAGTATCTTGACTTCAACAAAAATTCCCTAGACCAAATTGTCAAAGAACCCACTACAGGACAAAGTATTTTTGATCTGGTCCTTATCAACATGACATCAATGTCAACTATTCTCTGGGTACCCCTTTTCCAGTTAAATCAGATCACAAACTGGTAATATATTCCTTCCAAACCTCAAAAACAAAAATGATGGAAAATGACAAAGTTCAGACCCTTCAAATGTACAAACCTTCCACAATTCTATGATAAAGTCTCAAAATTCAAGTTTAACTGTATTACCAAAGATAATGACATAGCAAATAGTTAAACAAAATGTGTGCACCCAGGCAAATGCAATGACCTGGCAGACCCTACCAGATCCAAACAAAATGGGACCCTCAGAAGTAACCAGCCTGGTGGTCCATATGCATAAATACAATAGAATAAAACATATAATACAAGAAAAGAAGAAAAGTTTCTTAAACTGTACTGCAAAACAAAACCCCTTAAAATAAAGGTCAACATTAAAAGGCCATCAAAGGAACTAAAAACATCATCAGGAACACAAAGGTGTCCCATGAAATTACACTAGCATCAGAGGCCAAATATAACTACAAATCCTTCTTTAGTTAAGAAACAAAGGAATAACATCTAACATTGCCCTTACTAAAAGAGGGTAAAGACTCCCTAAGAACCAGCCTCATACAGACCCATTTCAATTTTAAACCATGATTATAAAGTGTTTGTGTGTATACTAATAAAAATGAGAAAAGTGTTATATATATGGATCAATGTGGTTTTGTGGAGGGACGGCAAACATTTGACAACATTAACAGAACAATGAAGATCCAGACAGAAAAAGAACATAAGAAAATATCACTTTTGGGTTTTGATAAAGAGAAAGCAATTGACAGAGTAAGTAGAGATTTTATGAGTAGGGCAATGGAAGAATTTACAATCCTAGATTCAATAACAAAGTTAATTAGGAGGATATATGAGGGATCAGAGGCAAGAATTGATGTGGGAGGGCTGCTCCCTCATAAATTGAGTCTGAACACAGGAAACAAGCAGGGGTGTCTTCTTTCACCACGGTCATTTGCTTTAAATTTAGAACCACTGGCAATGAAAACAAGGGACTCAAATTCAAGAATATAATGACTATGGTAATCAAGAAAAGTTAGCTTAATTTGCAGACGATATTATTTTGTACCGGATAAATCCAGAAAAGGGCATTTCAATGCTATGGAACATTTTGAGACAGACAAGTCTTTTAGGGATATAAAGGTAATGAAAATAAAACATGCTACAGCCACAAATTATGTGCCCACACACGAACTGGCTCAGCAATATCCATATTTATGGAGACACGATAAGATGAAGTATTTTGGAATACGGATTAAAAAGGCTTCTTTTATAGCAGCTAAGGGTATCTGGGAAGACTAAATAAAAGATGATTAAAAATAAGTGAGAAACTGGAGACTCTTGCTTATGGATATGGATAGTAATATACATGCAATGAAAATTTCTACAGCCTGTTAAAAATATGTATGACCTGTACATAAACCTTATCAACAAGAGGAAAAGTTGTGGGCAATAATTAATAAAGAGTTGAAGGAATTTATCTGTGAGGGAAAAGGGGCAAGTTAAGCCTCTCAAAAGAGCAAGGTGGTTTAGGATTACCTGATTTGAAGGAATATTTTAGATCTACACAGTTAATGCTTATATATATATATATATATATATATGTATATATATATATATATATATATATATATATATATATATATATATATATATATATATATATATATATATAAAACACAAGTAGTAGTTTAGACTGCAAGTCAGGGATTGATATCAAAGTATAGGCAAAGAAAATGGGATGGGGAGTCCCAAGTGAAAGCCCTGCTCTGGTAAAGCTTTTAGTGGAATCTAGAATGCAACCTAATGTTTAAACAGGGATAATTAGTACGACATATAAAATATTGCATATTAACTAAGAAATCAATTAGATAAGGTTAAGAAAAGATTATGGAGAGACAGACTGGAAAAGCAATTTACAAGGGGAACAATAGGAGTGCACATGTATAGCTCTCAAGTATGCAACAAAGTCCAGAAGGATTAGGAATTTTGCTTAGAGGTGTCTGTATAGGTATTTTTTTACTACAAGTAGACTTTTAAAGTATTATTCCTCAGCTAGACAGCAAATGCTGGAGGTGTGATGAGGAAGAAAGAGGTAACTGAGAACATGTTTTCTGGGAATGTAGTGAGTTGGCGGATTTAAAAAAAAAAAAACATCCTTACAAAGTATTCTGTCAGAAACGTTGAGGGAGCAGATGGCTGTAACCAAGGAAACTATTCTTTTGAGTTGGGACATATTGCCTAGACATAGTTTACTATGGCCTTATTAAGTTTAATTATGTTGGTTGGTATAAAAAAAAAAAAAAAAAAAAGTAATTATTAGAAAATGGAAATCAAAATGTAAATGAACTGTATTTGAAATATTGAATTTTATAACCGAGACAAAAGAAGTGGAAGAAGAATCTTTACAAAAAGCAGGGAGCAACTTACACAGAAATAGATGGAATTTGTGGGAACATTACTTGCAGAATAAGGTCTAAGGAAAGGAAGGAACTGAGTGATATATGTAATGTTGGACTGAAAAACAACTATCAAGAAAGAAAATTTGTAATGCATATCATATGTAAATGGAAAAAACAATATCCAACAAGTCCAGAAAGAACAGTCAGCAGAAGCAATAATACGTCCTTTATTAGACTACAGCTCACCAACAATCAGAACCAGAGTGTAACTCAGAAAAGAATTAAGCGCTTTCATCCACCATCATGTGGACTTTTCAGAATAAATTAAACAATTATAAACACACTATTTAAATCCATTTTGGCACCAATTCAAATTATATATATATAACTATATAATTATAGTGCGTCAGTAACCGGTGGATTAAATGTCTTGCTAGACTGCGTTTTTTATTACAAACTAGCAGGTTTCTCTGAAGAAGTGGGTCTATTAGCCCTTCTACTAAGAAATCAATTTGAATTGGCGCCAAAATGGATTTAAATAGTGTGTTTATAATTGTTTAATTGATTCTGAAGAAGTCTACATGATGGTGGATGAAAGCGCTTAATTCTTTTCTGAGTTACACTCTGGTTCTGATTGTTGGTGAGCTGTAGTCTAATAAAGGACGTATTATTGCTTCTGCTGACTGTTCTTTCTGGACTTGTTGGATATTGTGTTGCCTTGACGTTCCTTGAATCATTATTTAAATGGAAAAAAGTTAATATGGTTTTCTTTCTATTCTGTTAACGTACGTGAGCCTATATCATAAGTGATATTTTAATAAAGGTGTTTAAAAAGCTCCTCCCATCCTACCACAAAACACTTGCTAAAGTTACTTTCCAAAAGGAAAATTTCATTATCCATAGGGCAGGATTATACCCAGTTGATCGATAAACAGAAAAAACATTTCCTAGTGGACCCGCTTCAACAGCTATGAAATCCAAGCATAGCCACTGATTGCATCCATGAAGTATAGTGCACAGCTGTTGTGATGTCACTTCACAAAGGTAGGCCCACCAGTGACTGCAAAGGATACACAACCATTTGCCTAACTAGTCTCATCTGCAAAGCAATATAATGAATACATCATAAGTAGCTTAACTATGAGGTAAAAAATCGTAGAAGACTTCAGCTTTGTTAAGGGCAAATACTGTCAAATGAATCTGGTCAACTTAGGGCAACACAAGCCATGGACAGTGGGCATACTATCCATACAGCATACCTTGAACTGGCTAAAGTGTCTGATATCACACTATATGCTAACCAAGATGCAAGATAAATGAGCTACAAATTGACCCCTATGTAGTTAGGTGAATGGCAAACAGGATGAGGGATAGGACCCATTTAATAAAGGTGTCAGTTGCATCCTCAGTAAACATGAAGGTGATCACAGATGTTCCTCAGGACTCCAAAATGGGATCCCAATTATTCAGCATCTACTTTGCAGATCCCTAAATTACAAATAGGGATCTCCGGCTAAACATGATTGCAGAATACTCCAAACTTGGTGTCATCATAATGTCTCTCTCTCATACACAGGATCTCCAACTGAAAATCACGTGTGAACAACGGGAGCTCAAAGAAACAGGTTAAAAAAATGCTAAAGAGTGCAATATCACATTTGCTAAACAATCACTTCATCCATCTTATTGCACAGATTGACACCCTGTTTCAAAACTGAAGTGTGGTGACAGACCTTGTAACATTTGTAAAAAAAATTCCCTTGCCCATCACCATTATAATGAAACACTGGTACGGAAATTTTTTTTTCCTGGAACAGCTGATTGCAAATAGCATTTCAACTAGATCTACAGAAGTTCTTACCCCTCTACATTCAGCATTTATCATACCTACTATAGAATACAATGCCCCTTTTGGAAAGTATCTTTTTAGACATATCAAGCAACTGGCAAGACCTCTAATTAAGAAGAGCACAGGTTTAAAATAGAAGAGCTACCAGAAGAGACTGGAAAGCACTGCTCCTTTATTCAGTGTCCTATACTCTTCTTAGGGGAGATCTGTGTCTTACTTTTTGGGCCATTAGGAATGCAGTAGTCCAAGACCTCTTGGATAACAAATCAACCAGTCCCACTAGCACTACAGCCAGGAATCTAAACCTGTTTTTGCAAATAAAACATGTTGAAGACAGAATTATTATACAGCGCTTACCCCTTCTCTGAAATAAACTTCCATTCCAAATTAAGCAAGGTGATACGGTCTTCTTTCAAAAAAGAGTTAGCCAGCTGGATGGTTATCTACAAATTCACTCCTGGTATGACTGCCTGCTGATCCTAGAAAAAGGGGGCAAGATCTAAGTGAAGTGTAATGGCAAGGAATAAATGTCCACAGGACCTAAATGCCTTGTATTTTCTACAAGTCTAAGATAATTGCTGGACTTGCAGGAAATTCCATGATTGATGTTGGATACAGAAAACATAAAAAACTACATCTCCCAGGTATAATTCCAAATTGCATTTGGAAAGATATTTACATCTTGCTGCAGTAATGCCATGCCCACCTCATGCTTGAATAACTAGGAAGGTAATTAGAAAGGATTTCTGTCACTTTAAAAGAGTTATGGAAAAACAGGGAAGGCAGTTAGGCTTTTCATAAACCATACCCCCAACAGAGTGAACCCTCAGAATAAAAAAGCCCATAAAATGGTGATGTATAATCAATCAACAGGGAAGTCTTCACAAACAGACAGTACCTCCTTTGGATGTTTGAAAGCTGGGAGTAAAGAAAGCTGTGGTGGATGTTATTATCTAAAAAGGATAGATACTCTTCACACCCAACTTCAAATACGCTCATTTCAATTTCAAATCATGATTATAAAGTCCTTAATGTTTGTTCCCTATTGTAATGCAAAGTTCAAACATGCCGAAAAAAGAAAGACTACAAATGCAGGGAACAGCAATGTCTAACATTGTTCTCCTTTAAGCTTTTTTCTTTTTTTTTGGGGGGGGGGGGGCAAGTGGAAAGGGATGAAGATGAAATGCAGGGAGTTCAAATAATAAGGAAAGAGTAGGATTCTGGCTGCAGGTCCCCAAGGAGAACCACCACAATACAGTAGAATATATTCATAAAGTAACAGAAAACATTCAAAGAACTAACCAAACATGGTAATGGAGAAAGGGTATTTTTACCAGTAGGGATGACTGCAAGAGTGGAATGAGTCCAAGCAGAAGTCTGGACTTCAGGTTAGAGAGTACCTTCTCTAACTGGGATTGATAGCATATACCATAGGGAAAGAAAATGGGATAGGGGAGTGTTAAGCAAAAGACCATCTCTGACATCGGGTCCCAGTCAGTTGAGGTATTCCTACCTCACCTCCCCCTGAAAGGCTTGTAAATCAATAAGTACGGAAGACTTTCCCCACCACGGAACTTGTTTTAATAAGGTGTTCCTACCTTACCTCCCCCTGAAAGGCTTGTAAAAGCATACGTACGGAAAACTTTCCCCCACCACTGAACTTATTTTAATAAGGTCAATATCCACTTAAATAGCTTGCCACCTGTAAACCTAACAAACTGGGTCCAAAAAAGCACTGGTGAATGTCCCCATAACTCCCGTTTGTAATTCTGTTTATGTTGATAAGCATTAGGTTGGAAGGGTTAGACTTTCCTGTAGCCTTCCTTCTTCCCCAATGAAGGTAAAAACAGCGTGCTTTCTACTGTTCAACAGATGAGCGTAGTGTGCTCTGCACCTCCAAACAGTGCATTTCTCAATCAACTAAGTGAAACAAGCGTGCTACAAAAGGGAATTGGAAAATGGGCTCTCTGCATTGTAAACAGAGAAGCAGGCAGGGAACTGTGTAGTTTTTAACAGTAGGGCCTAAGAACAGAGTAGTGGGCATATAAAAAGAAAAAAAAGCATGCATGTAACTCATACCTGCACATGCTGCCTCTAGGCATCTGCTTTACTGGTTTAGCTCGGTTCAGCCCTTCACCCCCCCTTCTCTCAAGTAATCAGAGGTTATATAATCACCTTTTTTCTTGTTTCTTTATCTGAGCTCAATGTACTAACTGTTTAGTGCATTTACTCGCAAAGTGAAACCTTGATAAATTAAGGCATGTTTATTGGTACCGGCTGCTACAAATTACTTGCAAACTGCTGTTGATATTGTATCCCTTTATTGTCGTTTGCATTGACTTAGTGGTCTGTCCTGGGTAGTGTAGCATTGATAAGGGACAGAAATAATGAACAAGTAGTGCAGTATTGATGAGATAGAAATAATGAATATTAACTGAGCCCTTAAGGCAGATATATAGGAAAGAGTGCTGCGGGGTTTGTTAATACTAAAAGGTACACGTGGACTTGTTTGATAATCATGTATACTGAATGTTTGAATGATTAACTCTGTTACAGGGATAGTACTAATAATCGTATCCCCTCTCTAGGTGTTCCTACCTCACCTTCCCCTGAAAGGCTTGCAAAAGCATAAGTACGGAAGACTTTCCCCACCACGGAACTTGTTTTAATAAAGTCAATATCCACTTAATACCTTGCCACCAGTAAACCTAATAAACTGGGTCCAAAAAAGCACTGGTGAATGTCCCCACAACTCCCGCTTGTAATTCTGTTTATGCTAATAAGCATTAGGTTGGAAGGGTTAGACTTTCCTGTAGCTTTTTTTCTTCCCCAATTAAGGTAAAAACAGTGTGCTTTCTACTGTTCAACAGACGAGCATAGTGTGGTCTGCACCTCCAAACAATGCATTTCTCAATAAGCTAAGTGAAACAAGCATGCGACAAAAGGGAATTGGAAAATGGGCTCTCTGCATTGTAAATTGAGAAGCAGGCAGGGAACTGTGTAGTTTTTAACAGTAGGGCCTAGGAACAGAGTATTGGGCATACAAACAAAAACAAAAAAGCTTGCTTGTAACTCATACCTGCACGTGTTGCCTCTAGGCATCTGCTTTACTGGTTTAGCCCCGCTTTGTTCGCTCCATGCCCCACCCTGCCCCTATATCCCACCCACCCCCAGTAGTACTACGTTTATAGTACCACTGGCATGCCCCCTTAATTAGCTAACCAACTACACATGCTCCTAGAACCCAGCAAGCTTCTAGCACAATACACCCTCTATCCACCCCACTATCCATTATTAACCCACTCGTAGCTATTCTATTCTCTCTAATCTTTTATCCACCACATACACTCAATATAGACCCTACCCTAGTAATTTACTATGACTACAGCTAAAACACTAATGCTGCTACCCTTAGTATCCCTGCCATTCATTCCTCATCACCTAAGCTCCTATGAATATGTACAGCATCTTGAAATCCAATACCCAAACTCTCAGACACCAACCCAGCAAAAAAGTTTATCCAGCACATAACCACCCCCCTCTCCTAATTATTCACCCCCCAATTACCATCACCCAACTAAATACCGCTACATTAGCTTAAAAACCAAAAGCTACGAAAAAATCATAAACAAATTTTTAAGACTCATAAGCAACTTAAAAATTAATCTTATGAAGGATGGAGACATCCACCCCAACACTGGCCCATCCACAACAGCAGACCCAAGCACACCATCTAACAACCCAACGTGTACTACCCAGATTGACAGACTTCCAAACTCATTTCTGGTCTGTCATCTGAACATCAGAAGCCTAAACAACAAGATCCATAGCCTACATGGACTCTTAGCTGTTCACTCCCCTGATTATCCTCTGCCTCACAGAAACCTGGCTAAAACCAATAACCAAAAATAATGAAATAACCCCCAACAGTACAACATCCTTAGACTGGACCAGATCTCCAGGAAAGGTGGCGGGGTAGCTGCTCTATACAAGTCTACCCTAACAATAACAATCGACACCCAACAGCCACCCCAGTTTGGCAATGCAGAAATTCTCATCACCAAACTAAAAATAAACAAAAATAAATGCAGATACATTGCCTGCATTTATATTCCACCCAGCAAGAATTATAATACTCTAGAAAATATCTTACATTGGCTATCTTCTAACTATCCCCAGGAAACCATTGTCTTGGGGGACTTTAACACTGATTGGAACACCTGTTCCTCTGAAACTCCCTGCACCCATTTAAACCTCCACAGGTTTACTTAGATCATTGCCATCCCCACCAGATTTAGCAAAAATATAGTCAAAGATAGTATCCTCGATTGGATACTTATTAACAACCACTGCCAAAAGTACAAGTCAAGTACATTACCCGATGATCCAAGTGATCACTGCCTTACCTATATTATTAGGCTCAAAGCAGACATTCCCAACCAGCCCACCTACAAAACTATAAGAAATATCAGGAACTTTAACCTTGACGACTTCCAAAAAGAACTCAAAGCATGCAATTGGAATGTCTTGAAATGACTCCCATTACAAGAAGCAGTTGAGTATTTCAATACCAATTTCTGACTATCCTTAACTACCATGCTCCTACCTGTACCATCCGTGTAAAAGCCACGGCTGCACCGTGACTATCTAAAGAAACAAAAAACAAAATTAAACTAAGAAACAACGCCTGGGCCAAATGGCATGTTATAAAGCCCCTATGGACCAAGTAAGATACCGGCAGCTAAGGAACCAGACCAAAAAATCTGTCATTCTAGACAGAAAAAATCACTACACCTTCCTACAACAAAAATATCAGCTAAAACCTCAAACGTTCTGGGCTGGTATTAACAATCTTCTCCACCCAGCCTGTTCTGCCACTCCTTTGCCATCAGCTGCCCTTGATAAATCCCCTGTTGAAATTGCAAACAGCTTCAACTCCTTTACTGAAACTATCCAGTCTCTAGCTACCCATCTCACTCCATCGGACACAAACACCAGCTCTGGCACATCTAGCCCTGATTCACCCAGCACCCAACCCACCTTTACCTTTTAAACTGTACCTACCACCCTGATCTGGACCTTACTCAAAAAAGCTAAAACCTACTACACTAGCTGCCAACCACCTCCCAGCTGAATATCTTCAAAAAGCAGCTGATGCCATAGCACTTCCCATTTCTATTCTGATCATCAGATCCATCTCAGTAGGCTCCATCCCAGCAATATGGAAAATATTACATGCTATCACTCTCCATAAAGGAGGAAGTTCCACAGAATTATCTAACTTTAGACCTATAGCTATTATTTCACCACTAGCTAAAATCATGGAAAGATGCATACACAAACAATCATGCACTTTCTTATTCAAAACGGAAAGCTCGCCAACTCTCAGCACGGCTTTAGGCCATTTCACAGTACCACCACGGCTCTTCTATCTTTCTCTAATGCCATCAACCTTCATCATAACAACAATCTTCAGCACTCTTCCTAGATCTCTCAAAAGCTTTCAATATGGTCAACCATCAGCTACTGCTCAATACCCTACAAACCATTGGTTTAGAACCAACACGCAATACAATGGTTCTCATACCTAAACGGTAGACAGTAGGCTGTCTTATGGCAGAGCAAGCTGTCATCCCAACTTCCTCTAACCCTAGGTGTCCCACAAGGGTCCATACTAAGTCCCCTTCTTTTCTCTATCTTTATCAATGATCTGCACACCACCATCCCAGGAGACACCTGCATCTAATATGCAGATGACTCAATGGTAATTTGCTCCGCCTCCTCTCCTACACAACTTCTAATCCTCACCCAGACCACTTTCAGCACAGTAGAAACATGGCTAGCTAATCGCCGCCTGCTTCTAAATCCTAACAAAACCAAGCTACTATTCTCACCTAACCATAGAATTCCTCCTCCTTCCTTCAACATCAAATCTAGCAATGACACTATTATCTCCCCTGATGACTATACAAAGCTTCTAGGCGTAATAATAGACAATAACCTTAAATTTGATAAACATGTCAATCACACTATTAAGTCTGTCAACAAAAAACTTGGCTCCCTGTACAGAGTCAAACCTTTCCTCACCCCCCTAGCTAGGGTAGCTATTGCAAGATCACACCTCTCTATCCTTATGCACGGCTCCCTGTACAGAGCCAAACCTTTCCTCTCCCCCCTAGCTAGGGTAGCTATTGCAAGATCACACCTCCTCTCTATCCTTATGTACACCTCCCCTGTACTCACCAACCTATCCAAAACTGATCTCAACAAACTATCAGGATGTTACAATCATATAGCCAGATTCGCTACAGGAATGGCTTTTAGGACCCACCATTGCCAGAACCTCAAAGTACTGGGATGGCTAGTGTATCCTATCCTTCTACAGTTCAATCAGCTTATAGTAGCGCATAAAATACTCCAACCTGATAACACCCCTGCCCTCAAAAATATTCTCACCCCTCATTGTGCCCCCAGAATATTACGCTCAGCTGATAAACTAATGATACTGACCCAAAAATCCAACAACTCTGCAGGTGATGCTATATTTGCCAACTCAACCAGTAAAATCTGGAATCTACTCCCTACTACCATTACCAAGGAAACCTCACTACCCCTATTTAAAAGGGAACTCAAAAAGGACTTCACATCTCATTGGCTATGCTCTTGCTCTAAACCTAACAACTTCACTAATACAGGTCTTGCTACCCAACCTGCTGTTTAGCCAAGTATCTATGCCTCATAACATTTGAATGTCTAAGCATTGTGAATTATGAGATCTGATTGTATTCTACGTTCACATTTTCTGATACGTTTTTGCCAATCAGATGTAAGTCTGCACATTATGTATACTGATATCTGCCTGTATTTTTTGTCTATATTTTTCTAAACATGTCTGCCTGAGTTTATCATTCAGTGATGCATGTACTGTCTCTTTTTGTATGTGAAGCGTTTCTCCACGGGCTTCTGCTGAAAATGGACCCATATCCAGTCAGACTATCCCAGTGAACAAAGGTAAAATAAATAAAAATAAATAAATAAATACATTTTTTCATTTGAGTCTAGAAGAAAAGCTACTGTTGAAAAGGAATAGTTAGATGGAACAGTGGATAGTGTTGCCACCTCAAAGGAAGAGGTTCGCCAGATTGATTATCAGGCTAGGTGCCTTCTGTGTGGAGTATGCATGTCCTCCTTGTGTCTGTGTGGATTTTCTCCAGGTGCTGTGGTTTCCTCCCACAAAAAACATGCAAGAGGTGGACTGGATACACTAAACTGGCCATAAGTTTGAGTGTGGGTGTGTATGGTATAGAAAACCAACCATGGCAGGGCTAGCCACCTGGTGGTGTGAACAATGACTCACAATCATGGTCACTATTGCACCGACACCCTGACCCTGTATGCAAAAATGGGGGGAAAGTATTGCAGATTGATTTTTATAGTTGTTATGCAATATTTTATCTATCAGAGAAGGTAAGGAAAAATTGAGAAGGTAGAATGGAAATGTAATTTACAAATGGACAATGAGAGGGTATCAGTCTTTTGGTGATTTCCAAGGGGCCATGCCACTTTGCTAAAAAGCTGCTTTTGGCTGATGGAACCAAGACCAATACATGGTCCCCAAGCTACAACTTGCTATTCCTGGGGTTTTTGTTGCATTGCATATGCTTGTTGGCAGCTTCAGAATTTTCCATATGTTGTCAGATTTTGGCCATTACTAGCTTTATCTGTCCTATATACTAGTGTAATGCTCCAGTCTACTTTTAAACTGAGTCTTTGCCTCTTCCTGTCTCTCTTTTGTGAACATTTTACTCTCTGAGGTGTCTGTCAAAGAAATTCAAAATGACAAAATCTTTTGATATCTGTGGCACTTAGTGGATTATAAATTGCAGATAGCAGAGGAGATGATCCAAACTATTCCCATCCTCCTCCGTGATCTTACTTAACATGGATTTTAGCATCCTGTTGGAAGTGCTTCACTATGACAGCAGTCCAGAAGTGATATACAAGGGTCTTCAGCTGTATTACTTTAAAACCTTGGTACAGGTTATGCATACCTTTTTACATGAATGGCATTCCATGACCAGTAAATATTTCTTTCTTTCTGCATCGCAACCTTAGATAAAGCTCCTTTGTTATAGTTAATTTTCAGAGTGAGACTGATTACAGAGATTTGGTAGCACAGTCTCGGATTACCAGTATATATCGAAATCATTATTAGACTTAACCAGTGGAACAACAATATCCATAACAATGTCCTCAAAGGGCATCTCTGTTATAGGCATGGTAATGATGGGCTTTTTAAAGTTAGGGTTTGGGACTCTTTCACCTTTGCCAGATACATGTTTTCAGACCCTTGTTAAACTCAGTTGAATTTGGCTAAAACCTTATCCTTGGCTTTGTCTACACCTAGGTGCTCCACCTCCAAGTACATTGCTATATGCCAGTATCATCATTAAGCTTCTGAAAAATAGCTGTACCAGCAGCTGATGCAGTAATCCCCCCTCCTCTCTCTCTCTCCCAATTTACCATGTGTAATAACTTATTTTGTAACCGACACAAGGATGTGAAGTAGGGACTTCTACGGTAGGTTCCTCCTCTCCAATTCGGGTTATAGTAGGTCTGACTTTACTTGGTTTCATTCACCCATTGGATTGTTTTAAAATTTAGCCAACTCACCTAAAAGTCAACTAATTCGGGGTTCCTTTCCTAATAGTTTCTTGTGAGGAGTAGGGTTCTGCATCTTCCCATACTAGTATGGGCACAGGAGTTTCAATTTCCCATTCTCACCTCATAAAAGGTAGTTCTTGGGGAATACTTTGTGCAGCTGTCAGATGTTCTGTCCTTCCTGCTTATGTCCTGTGTTTTTCTATCTTGAACCCGACACCACCCCTATTTTCTTTCAACTTTTCGTACCCTAGTTCATCAGTGTTTGCTATTTCCTTCCTGCTTTTCCTTTGTTCTTAGTTGTTTCTTTATCAGGGTTTCTGCCTAGGGCCCTGCCACAGCTTGAAGAACACTCAATAGACATTTCTTTTTCTACAGACATTTTTTGTTGTTGTTTGTCATGGACCTTTAATCTGTCTAGTCTTACTCCCCAATTGTCATGGCCCTTAGGTTCTTTCTTCTTGATTTTTAAACACCTTTAATAAATTCTTACAATGCAGATAATGACACACTCCCCAGTTAATAACAGAATAAAAAATTAAATCATAACACACATTTTCATGCATTATGCATAGTTTCTTTTTCACAATTACATTTTCATTCCAACATTCCATAAATTGATGAATTTCTACCTTCTTTTAAACCTCACTCATCCTGAACATTATTTTGCATGTATTGTTCCCAAAAATTCCATTTATTTCTGTCATTTGCTCCTTCCCTTTTCTAAAAATTCCTCCACCAGTTCTTTTAATTCTCTTACTACATTCAGTAATTCAATTAATGTTCATTTAGATTTTGATTTCCATTTTCTAGCAACTGCTTTTTTGTTACCTAACAGTGTTAAACATAGTAAGACTTCACTGGGTCAGGGCAATTCATTTCCTGTATCCCAGCTCAAAAAACTCATTTCCTCCGTAACAAACATTTGCTCCCCCAATGTTTCTGACAAATTGCTCTGTAGGGAATATTTAAAATCTGTCAGCTCCTTACTTTCCCAAGAACATTTCCCAGTAACTTCACTCTTTCCCATTACATCAACAGCATTAGCTCTCGACTAGAGGAAGAATTCTCCGAAGTCTGCCTGGGGTATAAAATACCAATACAAAAACTTTCAAGCAAAAATTCTAAACCTTCTGCACTTTGCTGTACAAGTGGGAGCCATTTATTTATTTGAATTTGTTTATCAGAGTACATAAGACTGAAGTGTTATTAAAAAAAAAGCACAATGGTAATAATATGCTATGAAAACAACGTTAATAAAATGAGTTATTGCACAATATATATACAAAACCTTTCAAAATATTTGTGAACTTGGAGAAAAATAAATTAGAGATTTGCAAAGACAGTAGTGCAGGAGGTAAGAGTATAGAAAAGTTTAGACTTGGGTGACATACCCCTCAAATGTCCAGATTTTCGCATTATATTTTAGTCTATTTCTCAAAAAAATTGCGATGATCTGCAAAATCGCTGGGATGATCAAAGGATTGAAGATACCACATAATGACATACGTTTGAGTTTCATACTTCAAACCCCTAATAAAATGCATGTTAACACAAAACCTGCAACACTAGCAACTTTTTAAATTTATAAGAGCAATATTTAAAGTCTGCCCCTAATTTTAGGCCTTTGTTCCCCCATTTTGTTAGACTTTGTCCAGATTTCTTGCACTAAGAGGCTGAGAGATATGTTAAGTGATGTGGAGTTTGTTTGACTGACCAAATTAGATTTTACTACATGAACTTGGAATAAGAAGTTTTTGAGACCTGAGGAAATATATAATTTTCATATGTTTAAGAGGTGGACAGAAATACAGACAGATGTGGTAAGTTTGGCAGCTGAGGTCAGGCAACCTGATAAGGAGAGAGGACTATTGCCCATACCCAAAATCCTAGTTGATGACACTATCAAAAACCCAGAAACAGGAGGTATAATAGTTCCAATTATTGAAAAAAGAAAGATCCTCAGAACTGCGACAAATGAAAGTAATTAAACATCACAATGAAACAAACCCAGGGCACTAAGATAACCTGAAACTCTTCAGGATCCTTTAATCCAAAAGAAAGCAGTATGACAGAAGGTAAAAATGCTCAAAGTAGGGGTTACTGAAGACTTTCAAGATGGCTCCACACTGCTCAACAACTTCATTTCAGCTCTTCCAGTGTGAAAACAGAAACTGAGAAATGAGAGACAAATTATATTACCAGCCTGGTTAAAATTCAGCTACTGGCTATTATATACATTGTCTGAATGCCAGCAAATAAGAAAAAAAGCAGTTCAAGCTTCAGCTTTGGTACAAGAGATGCCTTCTAATAGTTTAGAGGAAAAAAGAAATGACATCTTTAGACATGATTAAAATAAATGAAACATTGAAGGAATATACCAATTCAAATAACAAAAGGCTGGAAAAATAGAAACTAGATATTCAGATGAACTGATAGAAGTACAAAATTCAGCAGTGGAAATTTAGTATGATGCTCAAGAAGAGACATCTAAAAGAATGATAGATTTAGAAGCTACAATGCACAGAGAAAAGCTGAGATTTTCTGCTGTACAGGAGAAAAAGGAAGGAACAGACATCAATTTTACCAAAGCACAAATAAGTAACTGGTCTGGTCTTATACTGCAAAGTTTGTTAATTGAAAGGGCATATCAAGTGTATGCTCCAAACGTGTCTATGAGAAAGCAGTCAAGACCTATATTAGTAAAGATGCAATCATACCAGCAGAGCAAGTGATCCTGACAAAACTGTGGCAGAAGGGCAGAGTTTTAAATACTGAAGACGGCAGAGTGTTGAAAAAAAATATTCACAACACACCAGGCAGAAGAGAAGGAAAATTTATCTCAGCAATCATGGAATCAGGCAAGTGAGAAATCCAAGCTGCTATATCCAGCTCTCTTCAGAACATTTTTCCCTAGAGGACAAAATACATTTTTGGACACAGACATGCTGAAGAGGAAATAAGTATATCCAACAAAAACTGAATCAGCAAACAGAGGGGGACTCTGCTTCTCATTCTTCTGAAAAAGTTCATAAACAGACTTAGTCAGTGAAAGTTTTCTAATGTTCCAAAGTAAAATGTTTGACAGACACAAAAAAAACACAAGTACCCTGGACTTCAACCAGAGTCTGATGATGAAAAATAAAGAAGAAGAACACCAGCAACACTGAAATAAGTGAATAAATGAGAGACTATAAAGCATCCATCACATTTGTGAAATATAGCTTTACAAGAAAAAGTGGCGGAGAAAGACTGGACTTTTGTTGACTTTGTTAAACTTGTGGATAGACTGCGAGGCATATACCCTACCATGTCATTAACGTTTAGAAGGCCACTAAAAGGGGAAAAAAAGTAAACCATTTTTTTATATTTATGTGTTGATGAAATGGATGTAATATGCTTTTAAATTTTGATTGGAGTGTACCAGGTGACTGATTTTAGTGTTATTTAAAGTGCAGTGTTTTATTGTGCTGTGCATCCACCAGATGAAGCTAATGTAGTGAAAGCGCTTGTGTTCTGTGCACATACAGTAAAGCTTTTGAACTGGATACTGTGGTCGTGTCTGTGTCAGCTTTTTTTGGATTTATGGACTTCTGTTTTCTACTGATGCAGAACCTGAGCCTTTGTTAGTGGTAACTTTTTTGTTCCTGATCTTGCTGATTTTTCTTGTCATCACTTGGCTCACCACGATGGCAGATGAAATTATTGAGTTGGACTCTGGTTCTACTGATTCCAGGACTGATTCTGTGACTAACGGTAACAAATTGAAAACATTTTTAACTGGAATAATTAATGATGCTAACCCCCTACTTGGTTGCTCCATGGAGAGTACCTCAGAGGGAAGCAATGCAGTTGATATTATTGCTCTAAAGACCCATTTGTTTGCCATTGAGAAAGATTTGTATAAATTGAAGAGAAATCAATACCAGAAGTTTCATCTAGAACTGTTTGGTCAAACGCATTGTGCCACGAGGTCTGTGCATATTGAAAATGCCGTCTCATATCAATGGTGATAATTTACTTCTGCTGGAATGGCAGAAGACTAATATTCAAGTGAGTTTTAATGATCTTAAACTCCTTATGAGTGCTGCAGAGAGGGAAATTATGGCATTGACTGATTCAGTGAATAATAAGTACTCTGAGTTACTGAAAATCTATCCTGAGGTTGTTTTAGATCAGTACTTGACTGTTATGTTAAGTTTCCTATTTGTGTATGAGGCCAGACTATAGAAAGGAAAAATCAACAAGGTTTGTCTGGACCGTAAAGACTTCTACCTGGGGAATGTCTTTACTTGGGCCAGATATGAAGTAGTTGAATCCAGGGATGAGTCTAATTCTACAGATTTGCCTGTAGATGGCGCTCTTAGCAGATCGGAGACATCTTGCGTCATTAATTTGAAACCCACAAATGAGGAAGGCGTATTATTGACTGGAGATGGCAGTATTGCCAGGTCGGAGATGCATAGTCTCACTCATGTGAGACTGACAAATGAAAATGATGCACCGCATACGTCAGATAATACTGCAGCGTCCAGCAGAGATTTGGGAGCTTGGAAGAAAGTTATTTTTACCACGGCTCTGGTCCATAGAGACTCTGCAGGGGGTAAAGACATTAATGTGATGGCGGAGTTAGCCAGTAACAGTTCTGCGTGTGTAAATTCTTCTGGGCAGTACGACCTCCATTTTCCGTTACCAGTGAAGGAGAATTACAAGTTCGTCAGGGAACAACAGAGAGGGAGAAGTCGAAGTCGAAACAAAAGGAAACTGGAGGGCAACATGAACAATCAGAACACTATAAAGAGAGCATTTTTGAATGCAAAAAAGGACGAGTATGGAATCTTTACATTCATATTCTGATAACCTGTAACTGGAATGTGCTGCAGAAAGATCCATCTATCATACCTGCCAGTAAGTCCAATTTTACTGATGTTATCTATGATGTTAAAATGTTTGCAAGGAATTTAACACTTAAATTGCTTTATAGTAATGTGAATAATGATGCAACTGAAGTTAGCAATAGTGTTTTTTCGAAGCCAAGTAGCTTTATACCTAAACCAAATTTGTTGGTGACAACATTTGAAAAGCTTTGTATACAAGACATTTATGACAAAGTTTGATAAAGCAGCATCCTATAGAAATAAGAAACAGTTTAATTTAACTAAAAAAGAGAGTGAGGCCCTTAAACGTCTTGAAAATAATATGGACATAGTTATTAGGCCTGCCGATAAGGGCGGGCCTATTGTACTATTGGATAGGGCTAGGTATGTGAATAAGATGGTTGACATGCTAAATCATGAGGGATTTTATGAGAAAATATCTCATGCGCAGGTCAAAAGCACCATTTCTGATGTGCATATATTGATGCAGTCTTTATAGGAACTGAATTTAATAGATAATACGTTTTTTAGTTATATGTTTGTTGATAAACCTACAGTTCCATTTATACAAGGATTACCTAAACTGCATAAAAACAGTGTAGACCCCCGCCATGAGACCCATTGTCTCGGGTAGGAATTGGTGTACTGAATCTGCTTTGATATACACTGAGAAGCATTTAAGGCCTGTGTTGGATAATTTGAAGCATGTATTGAGAGACTGTGATCATTTTTTGAATGATCTATATGGTTTTGTTTCTAAGACTGCTTGTGAAAATTTTCTACTTGTTACCATGGACGTAGTCTCTTTATTTACGGTGATACCCAGTACTGAGGGTATTGCTAGTATCACTTCATTTTTACAGCAGTATGCTAGCTATGATGAACGCATGGTTAACTTGATGGTAAAATTATTAGAAATTGTGCTTAAGCACAATGTCTTTGCGTTTGGACAACAGACATACAAACAATGTTGTGCCAATAGCTACGCCAATGCAGTCATGGTAATTTGGGAAATAGAACATGTACTAAATGGACCACATAGTAGTTACATTCTTTTTTTCCTTAGGTTTGTAGACATTTTTGTTTTGTGGGGTGGTGACTTTGAAACTTTTTTTAAACTTCCAAGATTATGTCAATGCTAGTTCTTTTTTTAAAGTTTACATTCAAATCAGCACTCCATGAGATTGAGTTTTTGGATGTGGTGGTTGCAAGGAATGATGATGGGGAAACATTTTACTAAGCTCCATAGGAAAGAATGTTATGTGAACAGCTTGTTACATAGAGACAGCTTACATCCTCCATATGTCTTTAGAAATGTAGTATGTAATCAAATTTACAGAGCATCCAAGCTGAATGTTAGGAGGATTTTCATGCACAGTAGATGTGGCTGTTGATAACCTGAGAGACAGGATATAATGAACAGTTCATTTCTACAAATGTCAATAAGGTAGTAATTGAGGCATGCTCAGGCCAAACCTTAATTTTCTGATGGGAGGTTCAGGATAGATAAGAAGAAAGGTGGTTATGGCAAAGATATGAAGTTAAGAATCCCCCTGAATTATACTAGTGCTGTCTCTTAATATGCAGACATTAAGAAGCATTGGAAAGTTTTTGTTACTGATCCTGAGATAGCACGGCTTATTGATGATGAACCTAAAATTCAGTTTAGGAATAGCAGGTCTTCAAAAAGAAGACTATGCTATCCTAGGGAGATTTCAACTCAAAACAGTGACTATGGTACTAGACCATGTGGCTACTTTAATTTTTGTGTTTACATTGATAACAGTGCTGAATTCTACCATCCTGACCAGAAAAAAAACTATATGTTCAAGGTACATAATGCAAATAGAACACTCAAAGAACTCATAAGGGACCATATGTACAATATAAGTAGGCAGAATAAGATTAATGCACTTGCCAAGCACTCTATAAACACGGACTCCACGCATATGTTTAAGTTCTTGGTTATTGGCAGAATAAGAGTGTGTTAGGCTAGGTGATGTGTGCAATAAAACTGAAGATCTGGAATCTACCTGGATTGTCAGGATGAGAGGGGATTCGGGGCATGGCCTCAATGAGTCTGTACCCCTTAGACCCCGGCTTAAAAGTAGACCTCTTAGGAGATTACATTGATTTTGTTAGCTAAGTATGGTTTTATTGAAAGTATGTTGGATTTTGTATGTAATAAATTTTTTTTTATATTTATGTGTGTTGATGAAATGGATGGAATACGCTTTTAAATTTTGACTGGAGTGTATCAGGTGACTGTGATTTTAGTGCTATTTAAGTGCTGTGTTTTATTGTGCTGTTCATACACCTGATGAAGCTAATGTAGTGAAAGCGCTTGTGTTCTGTGCGCATACAGTAAAGTTTTTGAACTGGATACTGTGGTCGTGTCTGTGTCAGCTTCTTTTTGGATTTATGGATTTCTGTTTTCTACAGACGCAGAACCTGAGCCTTTGTTAGTGGTAACTCTTTTGTTCCTAATTTTTTTCAGTAGTCAATAGTACTTATATAGGTGCGGACTGGAACAAGTTGCTGTAGTGATGATTTATCAGGGGGACCTAGAAAGGAAAATGTAACAAAAGAGGGTAGATATCCGAATGAAAATATTTGGTATGGAAGACGTGAATTCAGTAGTAAGAACTTGGACAGAATGTACATATTACTCTCCAAGGTAAAATAACTGGGCTAGACTGGATAGAAATGATACTTCACGGGAACATGTGCATTTAATTGAATGCTTTGGCATATCTCCATTGTTTCAGATTAAGCAATGATAAAAAACTAAGACAAAAAAATCCATGGTAATGAAGTAATAATAAGACACTGGCACTTTCCTACCTACATGTTAAAAAGAGGGGGATGTAAGGAATTGGTAGTAGAAGCTATTCAATTATTATTAGAGAAGAAATACATTTCTCCAGCAGTGATAAACTGCAAGTGGGATAAAATAAAAATGGAGTTTAAAATAGGTAGAAATAAATTAGAAAGAGATATACTTAAAAGTAATATGGATTATTTAGAGGCACTAACAAAGGTGAAAGTATTACAGAATAAGAGATATCTCAGAGAACAAGAAGAGGTGCAACTGCAGAATGCAAATGTGAAATAACGGAATATTTGAATAATATGCACGAGTTTAGAATTATTTCTGTTAAGCAACTATTTCTTGATAAAAATTCCAGAGCAGAAAAACTTGTGGCACAATAAATTGGGCAACAGAAAGTAGAAAGACTTAACAACAAATTGGGAAGCCTACTACAAGAAAAATAACAAAGAATCCTATAGAGGTATTAAACATATCTTGACAATTTTATGAAAGTTTGTATAAAGCAAAGAAATGTGGAAATAAAGAGCACACATTGAACTATTTATAGAAGACTTAATTATGCCAAGGTCAGAGATAGACAAGGCTCAACAACTAACAGTTAAGACAGGATGAGATGAGATAAAAATGTTGATGTATAACCAATCTACAGGACAGTCACCAGGAACAGATGATAAACCTGTAGAACCTTGGAAGTTAAATTACAGAATGGACTACTGGAAGATTTTGTTGAACAATATTTTAAAAGGAGGGGAAGAAAGCTGAGGTGGCTGTATTATTTAAAGATGGTACCACTCAGAACCAGCTTAATATAAACTCTCTTCAATTTCAAAACATGATTAAAAAGTGTTTATGTCTACACTACCTAAAAGAATGGCAAAGGTGTTGCCGACATTGATAAATATGGATCAATGTGGTTTTGTGGAGGGAAGGCAAACATTCAACATTAATTGAACAATGATGATCAAAAGGGGAGCAGAATGCAAGATAATACCGCTGCTGTTGGTGGGTCTTGAGGCACAGAAAGCATTCCATAGAGTAAGCTGGGACTTTATCAGAATAGGTTAAAGGAAGCATTTGTATTCCCTGATATATGAAGGACTGGAAGCAAAAATTAAAATGTGACTATTTATCACTGAAAAGTTTGGTCTGAATGGAGAAACCATGCAGAGGTCTCCTTTTTCCCTTTGTTATTTGCTTTAAATTCAGAGACATAAAATAAAGGACTCAAAAATTAAGAATACAATTGGTATGGTAATCAAGAAAAGTTAACTTTATTTGCAGATATTTTGCACCTGATAAATCCAAAAAAGAGGGCATCTCAGTGTTGTGGGACTGAAACCATTTCAAGTCATTCGGGATATGAAAATAATCAAGATAAAACAAAGGCTACAGTCATAAATGATGTACCCACATACAAATTGTTTCAGCAATATCCATACTCAAGGGGATACAATAAGATGCAGTATTTAGGAGTACAGACTAAAGACTTTTGTTATGGCAACTAAGCATGTGGGAGGAAACTAAATAAAAGACAATACAAAAACTGATTGTCTACAGGGATGACTGCAATTAGGCAAGAGGGGGGTGGAATTTACTGGAAGCTCTTGCCTATGGATATGGACAGTAAGATATAATCAGTAAAAATGCTTTTAGTCCCTTTAGTTTTATACATAGGTCAGGCATATTTTTGTCAATCAGAGGAGAAGTTGTGGATAGCAATGAATAAAGTGTTGAAGGATTTTATCTGGGAGGGGAAGAGGGCAAGAGTCAAGTGGGATACATTGATCCTTCCAATAGAACAAGGGAGTTTAAGATTACCTTATTTGAATGGATATTTTAGAGCTGTACAGTTAAGGTTCTTGCACACAACACAAGCAGACACCTACAATTCAAAGTGGAAAGAGATGAGGATGAAGCAGTGGGTAATTCAAGAAATACGGAAATAGTGGGACTTCAGATACAGATCCTTAAGGAGAATAAGTCATACAGAATATTATATCCATAAAATAGCAAAAAGTATACCAAGAACTAAGCCAACATGGGAATTAAGAAAGGAGATTCTGCTAATACGGATGAATGACTGCAATTAGGTGTACAGAGAACAGGCGAGAGGGGAATGGAATTCACTGGACAAAGATGGCAAAGGAATTTAGGCACTGGAAACAAAGTAGAGAGGGAAAGGCAATAGAATGGGAACAGGTCAAGAAGACATGTGGACTGCAGACCATAAATTGCCTTCCCTGTGAGGGATTGATAGAGTACAGGCCAAGAGAAAAGGATAGGGGAATCCTAAATGAAAGCCCTGCACTGGTTGAGGTTTGAGATGACTCTAGAACAAAGTCTGCTGTTAAAAAAGGGATACTAGTACAGTATATAAAATATTGCAGGTTAACACTACGAATCCAGAGGCGGTCAGAAAAGACTGGGAAGCAAGATTAGATATGCAAGTCAAAGAGAAACAATGAGAAGCCATATTGTATGCCTCCCAAATACACAACAAAAGCTAGAAGATTTAGAATTTCTGCCTAGAAGTGTTTGCACAGGCACTTTTATATCCCAAGCAGACACAAAATAATTTTTCCTCAGGTAAATGGCAAATGTTGGAGGCATAATAAGGAAGAAACCAGTAACTGGGAACATATGTTTTTAAGAGCGTAATGACTTGGCAAACTTAAAAAAAATTCCCTGCATTGTACTGTCAGGAATACTGGTTTAGCAAATCAGTGTAAGTACATACTTTTTTTTTTAAATCTGGGACAAAGGATCTGAATTGTCTAAACATAGCAAGGTCTTGTTAAGTTTAATTCTGGTGACAGCCAAAACAGCAATTGCTAGAAAGTGGAAATCAAAGTCTAAACCAACCATACAGTAGTGAATATTGTAAAAGAGATGAAAGAACAGGAAGTAGGATCTTCAGAAAAGGGTGGGAGTAAATAACAAAAAAAAAATGGAAATTGTGGGAACAATACATGAAGAAAAATGTTTTGGAGGAGGAATGAGGTTTAAGAGAATGCAGGAATCGAACATCCTTTGCAATACTGGATCAATTATACTTTATAGAATATCTATGATGTATAATGTTTGCTTATGTGAACTTGTCAATATGGCTTGATTACTTTTATATAAATGAAGTTTATCTACTTCACAAGTGATAATTCAATAAAGGTGCCTTAAAAAAAGAATCAGACAAGATTAGAAAATATTTGTAAGACAGACAAGTAATTTACAAGAGAAGAATGAGAGGACATATATTTGGCTCCCAAGTAGGCAATGAAGTCCAGGTTTTACAATTTTTGACTGAAGAGTTTGCTTAGTGATTTTTATGCCACAAGCAGACTTCAAGATCTGAAGAATGAGAGGACACATATTTGGCTCCCAAGTAGGCAATGAAGTCCAGGTTTTACAATTTTTGACTGAAGAGTTTGCTTAGTGATTTTTATGCCACAAGCAGACTTCAAGATCTGAAGAATGAGAGGACATATATTTGGCTCCCAAGTAGGCAATGAAGTCCAGGTTTTACAATTTTTGACTGAAGAGTTTGCTTAGTGATTTTTATGCCACAAGCAGACTTCAAGATCTGAAGAATGAGAGGACATATATTTGGCTCCCAAGTAGGCAATGAAGTCCAGGTTTTACAATTTTTGACTGAAGAGTTTGCTTAGTGATTTTTATGCCACAAGCAGACTTCAAAGATTTTTTTTAAGGTAGATACCCAAGTGTTGGAGATGTGATGGGGGAAAAAAAAAGAGGCAATTGAAAATGTACATTTTGGGAGTATAAATGAGTTGGCAGATTTAAAAAATTCCCTAGAGACTACTGTGTCAGAAATACTTTGTGAGCAAATGACTAAGAAATGAAATTCTTCTGAACTGGGACACAGGATCTGAAATGCATAGAAAGAATAATGCCTTGTTAAGTTTAATTCTGTTGGCTGCCAAAAAAGCAATTACTAGAAAAGGGAAATCAAAAGTCTAAACCAACTGCATTTGAAGTACTGAATATTGTAAAAGAAAAAAGAACTGGAAGAGGGATCTTTAAAAAAGGTAACAGCAAACTACATAGAAATTACATGGACATCGTGGAAACAATACATGCAGAATAATGTTTAGGAGGAGGAGTGAGGTTTAAGGAAAGGCAGAAATTCAGCAATTTATGTAATGTTGGACTGATGACAGTTATAAAGAAAGAACACGTGATGTATAAATGTATGTAAATGGGAAAATGGTAATATGTTTTTCTATTAATGTAAACTTGCACTGTCTTAAGTGATAACTTAATAAAGGTATTTTTTTTTTTAAAGTGAGTCACTGAAAAAGCTATCTGCAAAACAGAAAAGCCCCACAGTTTTGGTTCAAAAAGAAGATAGAGACATTAGGTTCTTCAGTGACTTCATGTGTTCCTAAATTTAAAAGTTATCTAATACTTACAAGTAGATGAACTGATTGAAAAGCAGGGAAGGCTAGTTTCTTAACTGCAGTAGGATTTATTAAAAGGGATGAAGCTAAGAAGCAAACTGCCTTTTCAGTCCTTGATTGTCAATTTAAACTGAAGTCCTCCCATATGACCTTCATGGTGCATCAATCATTATTGGACAAGGATGCTAAACTTCATATCCCCCTTATGTCACTATCTATTTAGATTTTTTGGGATCCATCCTCCTTCCATCATCATACCAGCCGGCACTCCATTACCTGTCTTCCTTGGGTTTACCAGCCATTTCCTTGCCCCCCCCCCACTTCAATTCAGTGTTACTGGGGTCAGATGTGGAATCTACACATCCTGGGGCTTGGTGCATCAGTGCATCTGTCAAGAGGGGTTTATTTATGACCTACCTGTGCCCCCCTTACAGACCACAGCTTTGTTCCTCTACTCCATCGGAGTGGTGCCATTGTATATTTATATGCTGTATTTGTACATTATTAACAATGGAATTCACAAAAGTACAATATGTTTTAATTCCTTAATCCAGGCAGAGTTTACAGAAAATGTCCCTAAATGCAAAACTGATATGACAGAGGTAAGATACCTTGGCTTCTTAATAGGAGAGGGGGATTATCAAACCCCAAAAGAAGACAGCAAGGGACTGGTGAGGTTAGTGCCTTTTTGGATCTGGCTGGATATTACAGAAACATTCATACCACACTTTACAACAATTGTACACCTTCTTACCAACCTAAGAGTAGAATGCTTACTAAGATTAAAAGGACTGCAGAGGCAAAGACTGACTTTCAATAACCTAAGACCATCTTGTGCTCTTAACACATGCTGGCATCCCTGATTTTGTAGTGTCCTTTGCAGTATACACACACTTGTCTGACACAGGCTTGGGCACAGTGCTGTCCCAAGCCTGGACGAAGAGAAGCATTGTTTCTTAAGTAGAAAACAGGCTAGAATGGAGGCCAAGTATTTTACCATTAAGCACAGATACTGACCTATTAAGTAAGCACTTGTGATTTGTTCACCCCTCTTTGAACGTGCTCCATTACAGTAGCTAATCAGATAAAATAGGACAAGGTGAAGCTATATACATGGGCCTTGCCATTACAGACCTTGTGTTAAGGTACAACACAATACTGGTGTCATCCAGCACAATGTAAATGGACTTGTCCAAGGTGTACAGACCATTCCACAGGCCTGAAACTGATGCTTCAAGATGGGGGGGGGGGGTCAAATGCAACATAGTGTGACTTTCATCAATGGAATGTATGGATGCTTGTTATTCTAAGTTACACTAGTGATATTTGCATCGACTGTGTGTATAACCACCATTTAAGTAAAACCTAAGGTATCACTGGTAACTAAGCACGTGTCAGTGAAAGGTGTATAAAAATAAGGGTCTATGTAGCCCAAGTCAGAGAAAAGCCAGAGATGTCCATTTGTTTAAAGAGAATTGGGGGCCCAGGGACATAAACCCAGGACTGTTAGCCAGTAGAGAGACCTGGAACCCTTTGTTTTGAAGTACAGAATAACCAGAGATGGTTAGTTTTATTGATATTCTGCACTAAAGTCTACAAAGCACTGCACATTACTTTTGTTATAAACCACGGTCATTATTTTCTGCTTTTGTAAAATAAGTTGTTTACTTAAGTTCTGTAAATAAAACAGTTTTTTCCAAAAAGGACTGCCATCAGTTGCACTTATTTTTCACAGTACATACACATTCTGTTTTGGCACAATTCATCTCAGCACTATTTATATGCAATATGATTCTCTTTCTCTCTCTTTTTGACAATGTCAGGATCACCAAGCTTTACTCTTGCAAAACTGGATATCTAGGGCATTTTGCAAGTTTTATGCAAGTATTCTCAACTTGATTATTAAAATAATAATGTGGTAAAATTGCAGGCGGTCTGGGCCAGATATTTCTCCCATGCTGGAAGTCAAGCTTCCCAGATGACTGGTCAGTTATTAGTCTGCAATACACCAGATCAGATCGCTGTCTGACGCGAACAGTACAAGTTAATAAACCAAATACTGACCAGTAGACCAAACACACACAATGCAAAGAAGGAAGCCTGCTGATCATAAACTAGCTGTGTTAAAGATTATCTTACTTAAATGCATGTACTGTCTTGTTTCTGCTAAAGCATATTTTAATACTGGGGCAGATGTCCACAATTCCTTTTGGGAACCAACACCTTCAAGGACAGTCACTAGGAGAAACTAATTTCTTAAATTTTATACATTTTCTCAATTTGCTTTCGCCAAATTTCCATTTTTCACAGAAATATGTAATGGACTGTTGCTCTGTCTTATTTGAATTAAATATTTCTCCTTATCCAAACAAAACTTAGAGCTGTCAACCTCACTAAGTTGTAAGCAGCTACCTTGCAGACTTCTCACTAATGATGGATATTGCTGATGGTCAAGGGTACCTTGTTAAAGTGTCGACTAGATTGTGGCAAGCTAGAGTTACTATTAATCTTTGCATGATCCACAAGCAGCAAAGATGCATCCCTAGCTGTTGGGGAAAAGAAAGATTTTTTTCTACAGCAGTAATCAAGAATGGATAGAAATATGTCTGAGGCAGTAAAGTTATGATTCAATTTAAGAGCCAGTCATTAGTCTCCATGGTTCAAGCCAAAAGGAATACATACAAAGTAAAAGTATGGAGAAGGGCTCCCTTCCCTCCTCACTTAAACAGGGATTTTATCATGGAAAAGGAACCTAAAACTTGTCTGACATCCTGCATTTCTGTGGCAATAACGGACAGCATGTTTTTGAGAGTACAGAGGTTCTAACAGAAGGTACTGGAATACAGGGACCAGAGCCTGATCACCTCAGAAAGGTCCATTCTCTTGCTGGCACCAGACAAGGCACCATGGGTTTATGCACATAGTAAGGCCTCTCATGTCTGCACATGGCAGGTTTACCCTCATTTTTCAGTCAATGCATCTCAGTGACCAGCTAAAGTCCTTCCAAGAGAAATGGGCCAATGCCAGTGTTGTCCTCCTAACTCGCTACATAACTGGTTACTCATTTTCACCACATGCCCTAAAATACTTGTTTTATTGAATGAGTAGAATTAACCATGCAAGTCAGTTTGGGGAAATGAGGTAGCGCTTTCTACCCTAAAGTTATTCATGATACCATTAGCAGATAAAATTTCATATACATAAGTTACTTTATTCTAGGAGTTTCTAACAGGAGCCAATAAATACATCAACAGCAAAACTGAAAAGGTTTAATCCCACCAGTTTATTTAAGTGGCATACACTTGCCTTTAAGTTTTATTATGCAGAGTTAATCAAAAGGGAGTAGTATATTAGTTTGTTTCTATATTTATAATCTGGTCAAGACTAGAAGTATACACTGCTGTTTGTATATATTCAATTTATGAGAAACTGGTCAATTAAGAACTGTTCCATAATTTGCTTAATATAGTTTTTTCTTTATTCACACACAACTTAATATGTTCCAGAACAATTCCACTGTATTTTGTGAAGCTACTGATGATCTCAGACTGTAGGGCTCCTCCTTTTTCATGTTCCAGGTTTCATCTTCTTATTCTCATTTCCATATCCTGTTGTTTGCTAGATGAAAAACGTTCTTTTTAAAAGTTCACATTTTTACCAAAAAGAGATCTTAAAACTAAGCTATCTTAGTTCCCACTCTCCTTGCCAGTGCTTATGGTGCTAAAATATCTCATCACACATACTTAAGGGATTAGAAGACTTCAGGTCAAAATGAATGGTCAGATGTATTACAGTTGTGCAAGTATACTCAACATTACAGTGGATTATTGAATGATCACCGTTGCTGTAGCCTAAGCTGTATGGCTCAGGATACAACAGCCCTGCAGTTTCCAAATTCTTCACGGCACCTACCACATGTCCAAACCATTATATAGTTTAAGCATTGCCAACAGAAAGTCAGGTTTGGGCACTAAGCCTTCAGAGTTCCCATGTCCACAGACAGAGGGAGGCTAAAAGCTCTGATAAGGACAATGCTAAGAAAAAGGATCACACCCTGGCATAAGAAGTCATACAAGAATAAGATGGATGGAAGGAGGAAGTGGCTACTGCAGCAGGGATCACTCAAACATCTATCATAAGTTTATTTACACAACTGTACTATGCTCATCAGTTGACCACTGCTGCAGCAGCCTTTGCTACATGGCTAGATTACCACAGGTTAAGACTGACTGGGAGGAGGAAAGATGAGGGTCCAGGAGACCCTGCGGAACGGTCCTGGCAAAGCCTGTTCTAGACCAGGAAAAGGAATCGCGTTTACACCACTTTCTGAAAACATGCAGAGAAAACCAAACCACTGTTTCTAGAATACTTCTAGAATCTAACCCTTTTGCAGAGGCCACAGATGAGCCTTGACCTTCTCTGGAATTGTTCTGCTGTGGTGGTAGGTAACAGCATGAGACAACCATTACGAAATATTCTGTTCTGACAAGAAGTAAACAACTGATCAGAATTCCTGACAGATTTTGTTCTGTTAAGATAGTACCAGAGTTGTTAGTGTATATCCAAGGTATGGAGTATCCTTTACCTCTTATTTTAAGGCTCTGGAAAGAAGACCGGGAGATGGCTAGCTCAGCTGAAAGTAAACTTGGATATGACTTTAGGCAGAAAAGAAGAATTAGTTTTTAAACACTTTTCTTGAGGAAAATGAGAAGGCTGATGCACCACAACAGCTTGCAACTTGAATACTCTTCTTGCAGAGGTCAAAGTAATTAGCAACTCTGTTTTTCATGTTAAGAACCTAAAGTAAGTCTGATGACCTGGGTTCAAACAGTGTAGTCTGATGACCTGGGTTCAAACAGTGTTAGTTTTGCTTACACTATTAAGATCCCAAAGAGAAGTGACCTGATTTCCGAGAGGCTTCGTTTGCAAAACCCCTTTCAAAAACATTCTGACAAGAGTCTGCACTATGTGGGATCCATGGGCAGACAATAAAATGCCAGCAAATGTACCTTAACTGCAGAGTAAGACAGACCAGAAGATATCACTTCACCCAAAGTGAAGAACCAGAGACACTAGCCCTAAAAGGGTACTGGTTCATTTCTTGGCACCAACTTAAAAACCTTTCCATTTACTAATATATGAATTTCTAGTACAGTAGAGTCTCGATTATCCGAACTAATTGGGATGTAGCTTAGTTCTGATAATCAAACATATAACTGAACTGGATAAACTTCTAAAATATTGTTTTTTTCTGCATGTAGTAATACAATTTTCAACTGTTCAGCAATTCCAGTGGAAAATAAAGAATATTTTTCATACAAGAGTTGGCAACAAGTTCAAAAAACATGCTCAAGTGAATATGTATAATGGTTACATATTCAGACGATTTTCCCTGCCTAAAAACCTTGGAAGGCAGGTTCAGATAATTGACAGCTCAGATAATAGACTTTCTACTGTAGCAGGTTTTCTTGTCTCCTTTAATACTTGCAGCATGTTTTCAGAAAAAAAAGGTGCCTAAAAGGTATTAAGATTCTAACATCCAAGCAGGTAGTTGCAGCTGTTGGGGTCCGGAAGTTATCAAACACCTTTTGTCTTGTGTGAGTAAATCCAGTTCGTGAGGAACCTTGTGGTAACTGCACCTGGCCACTTCAAAAAGAAGGCAGAACCACTGTTGCCTGGGTCAGAAGGAAGTCACCATAATGATCTTTGGGGAGTCCTTCTGAATCTTTAGGACGACCCTGGATATTAGTGGAAAAGGTGGAGAATCATACAGAAACATTCTTGTCCATGGAAAACAAAATTTGTCTTCCAGGCCTTCTTGCAAGGAGAACTGGAGCAAAATTTTATTAATTAGTTGTTCTAAATGGAGGCAAAAAAAAAAATCTAGCTAGGAGGTTTTCCTGCATGGATTACTCAATTCCTAAAAGACCTCCTGATTCAGTTTCAATCCATGAGGATCTATCCTGGTCCTGCTCAGTCACACAATTTTAATATAACGGTATCCAAGATGCTTTTAGATTGAGACTGTACTGAAAGGCTACAGGCATCCTTAATGTCTACTGAAGAACTCTCATAAAGTGCTTGGATAGAACTGCATGTACTGTTGGTACCATTAGGCCAGTTCATAATGCTTTCACTGTTGCACACCTTTCTTGTTGCTGCAAGAACCTGGCTATTTGTTGCATGGGAGGAACTTTGTATGACAAGAATTCTGTCTGTGGAGAGCTGTACTACTACACTGGTGACCAAAAGGAAACAAATGACTGCCAATGACTGAGCTGGCTTAGCTGAGACAATGAAGCACTGACTGAAGTTCCCAAGGACAGGTGTTAAGAGGAGCAAGTAGTCCCTTGCCTTGATGACAGACCCCCTTGAAGTTATAGCTATAAGTCAGTTGTGCAAATAAGAGAAGATCTGGTTTCCCAGTAGTCTTTGGTGAGCAGCTACAGGTGACAGTCATTTAAATGGTAAATGCCTGGGGGATGCCTGTAGTAAGTCTGAAGGGGCAAGGCTTTGAAATGGAAATGACTGACTCCCAAATTGAACTGGAGGAATCTTCTGAACCTTTTTTGCAATTCTGATATGTAGACAAGCATCCCAAAAGTATAAGTGGGCACATCAAGTCTCCTCCATGTAAACAAGGAAGGATGGACTGCATTATGACCACCTACAATATTATTTGTTAAAATACTGATTTAAGAAACAGAGACCTATGTACAAGTCTGAGGGTCTTTGTCTTCCTGGATACCAAAAGAACTGTGAGTAAAACTTGGATCTTATCTCATCTAATAGAGCCTCTTGGATTGCACTTCAACATACAAGATTGGGGAGCTCTTAAATTGTCACCATCGTCTGTCATGGTGGCACATCTGGTGAAGGATGAAGAGGTTTCTGAAAAGTGAACTATGTAGCTTTTGAATATTATCTCCGTGATCCAACTACCTTGTGTGATGGCCATTCACATAGTAGAAGGTTACAAGAAAATGTGACCCGACCCCACCCCACTGCTTACAAAAAAGGACAGTCAGGAATCCTTCAGGGGTTCTGCTGCCTATTGCTGGGGAAAGGGCTGCAGAATCCCCGATTCTGTAGACCGAACCTGCCTCTAAGATGAAGGCAGATAAATGCACAAATCCAAAAGCAGCTGGGGTGAAACTCTCCCAAAAAACAGCAAAATGCAATAATGAAAGTCCAAACTGGGAGTAAACAAACACGGCTCTCTTAATAGTAGATAAGAGGTAAAACTTTTATTCAGGTACAAACTAGTGAGCGCTTTCGTGCCTCCTGGCACTTCTTCAGACAATGCAAACACTACAAAAATCTCAATAAAAAGGGGTTGCCTCACCCACATTATTTCACAGCAACCAATCATATATATTCAACAATTAAAATTCACCTGCTGTTAACAGTCATCAAATGTAATGTCAAGTCAAAGACTTCACATATCAACTAGCTTAGGTAATTTTTACATACAAAATAAGTCTGCAATTACATAAAAAATAAAATAAAAACATTAATTCTCACTTTCACTACCTATCAGCAACTATACAGCCATAAAAAGAAGTCTACGGCAATAAATACCAGTCATAGAATTTTACTTTCATATACATTCTCACTATATAAAACTACTGACATCAGCCTTCTTAAAGTTGTAATAATAAAGCATACTCCATACAGAAATGTATTCCAAAGTTCCTAAGGCAAACACCTAATACTCACATATCAGGCTAAGATTAAAAAAAAAAACAAGCATTAAATTTCCTGTCCTTTCAAAACAACTGGGAGTACACCTATCAGTAAATGATATTGGCAGTTCACCATAAAAAACTAAAATACTACAACAGAAATAGTTAAATATACCCTAATAACAGCATTCTTAATGTTTCAATGGCCTCTCGGCTAAGTAAGGTTTCAGGGACACTATTCCATTCAGGCCATATTATCCTCTATCTGCCTGCAATCTAATTATCCATCTAGCCTCACATTTTTCAGTGTAGTTCTTATAATTTCCTAATGTAGCCCCTTCTTGTGGTCATTTCTACAGCTATAAACCTAAACTTATGTCTAGTGCCATACTCAAGTATATGCCTAGCTATGGCATTCCCCTCGTCTTTCTTTATTAATAGCATATATATGCTCTCTAACCCTTTCTCTGAGTGTCCTATTAGTTTTGCCAATATAAAAACATGGGCACTCTATATACCTGGCTAAATAGACTAGATCCCTAGATCTACAGTATGCATAGTGGTTAAACACAAACACCCTCCCCGTAGTTGGATGCATAAACTTAGTCATTCAGCATATATGAACAGAAATTACAGCTTCTACATCCAAATGTGCCCTTTCTTACAGATTCTGTTTCTATCTGCTTGTTATTCTCATAGCAGAGTAACCTCTTGAGGGATTTGTTATTTCATCATCTTGTCCCAGCTGAGAAGTAAAGAATGACAACATAACGAAATGCAGGACCTGACATTAAGTACTGATATTTTGACAACTCCTGCTCCAAGCAGAAACTACCTTATCTTCTCCTCACAGCCAAGTCCGATAACCCTGCTGATCATGCCCAGAATGTTCCAGGGGGGTTGTGGATGATGGCCCTAGTAGCTCCTGGCTCTGCTGTGGAGTAGCAAGTCTAGGAACTTCAGTAGATGGATGATATGTGGTAGAATCGCTAACCTCAATATCTTTCTTTTTCATATTTTTTTATCCTCATTAAGGGTACTGCCCTTAAGGCCCTTCAGGATGTTTGTTTTTAAATTCAGGCAAAGTCCAATACTAAAGTTTTTGCACACACAGCATCCACGTGAACGAGTAAAATCGTGTGGGTTCTGTGTTGGAATTCTGTGACCAAATTTTTACATTCTGAAAAACTGGAGGACTTCACTTAATCCAAAAAATAAATTCTGTTTTTAAACAACAAAGACCACACAAATGACATGTCCAAAAAAACAAATGCAAAACTAGCTGGCCTAGCTACATTCCAAGTGTATAAGAAAGTACTTCAGAAGCACTGTACTTTAGGCAAATGTGAAATGAAAATACTAACTGAAAAAAAAACTAACCTAACCACACAAATTCAAACAATTAAGTAGCACTAACTCCTGTAATGTGGTGGGGGTGCTTCCAAATGTAGAAGGAAGGAAAGAAAAAAAAAAAACACCAGTTACATAAAAAGGGAAAACAGCCTCACAAATAGGAAAGACAGAAGTGATGAAAAATAATTTGTTTAAAAAAGTGTCAAAAATTAAACATCAGATAACTTAGTTTTTGTTTAATTCTAATTATTTTACTGAATAAACAAATGACTTGACCATCAGCAAAACAGTCCAAATTGCTTCTGCTTGCTCAAGCTTTGCAGGATCCATGTGGAACTGGAAAGCCGCAATAAAATCTGGAAGCAAAAGATGCACTACAGTATTATGGGAACAGCGAAGTAGGCACAGCTTGTCAAACATTCAAGAGCTACCAAGGAAGCATGCCTTCAACAGCCAGTCCAAATTATTACAGTGTACAAATGGATCAACACAGATCCCTTGAAGAGGCTTTCTATCACATCATCACCTGTGAGCAATGGCAACTTCTGTTATGAATGGCAAATACAATGGCTACTTAAGTATTTCAGTTAAATTTTGAAAGGGGTCAAGATGGAAATCAAAGAAAAAAGTTACCTCTAACCATTCTTGTTTTTTGTTTTTGTTTCTTCTGGGGAGGAGAATCGATCTTAAAAAAGAAGAAAATTAAGGGATTAGAAACATTAATATCATTCACAACATAACTATAAAGTGATAAATTAGCTGATGTCAACAAAGAACAATTTATACCTTGTGGATTAGAGAATGCACACTCAACCGTGACCTAATTCGGAATCATTAATTCTGCCCTGGACAAACAGACCAGTCTATTATGAATCATGACAGGCTAGCAAAAGATCATATGAATCCCTTTTCCTTAAAATAATACTTAATATAACCTTTGTCAAGACTATGTTTGTCTCAAATCCAACCTCTGCAGCTGCAAAGTTTTAAGAAAATTTCATAATTCAAAAAAAATATTTATAGCACCTAATGCCAAAAGATGTCAAAGACCACAACCAGCACAATACATTATTCAAAATAGAAGAGTGAGCCCTTTATTTCAAAACAGGCAGCAATAAGCTATTGAGTACTGATGTTTTACAAGCTTAAATCTAAAAGCTATACACATATGTAAACTAAACATAAATCAGTCTCACATTCATTGAAAAAAAATCTGCAATATGATGTACTATTTAATTTCCTTAAGTCACATGACAATTATCTAAAATATAGACCAGCGAAATCACAAACAGGACAACAGACATCATATTGGTACTAAAATAAAAAGCCATATTAAGCACCAATATCAAAGAAAAGGCAAGAAACTGCTACATATTCTAAACTGCAACAAGATCTTAAAGAACAGTGTAAAGTATTCCCCACAACAAATCTTTGAAAGTGACAAAGAGGTTTGCAACAGCGTACATGTGAGTGTGTGGTGTGGAAGAACTACCGTGGCAGGGCTAGCCACCCAGCGGTGTAAACCTTGTCTCTAGATGACTGTCAGTGTTGAGGTGACACCCCAACCCCATGTACAAAAATGGGAAAAGGGGTGGTGGATGGATGGATAGATGGATACAAGCTTTTTTCTTTAATGCAACCCTTTACTTGCCTATGTCTAGCAAGACCAAGGTCCCCATGGCACAAAAGCAACAAATCTTGTGCTGATGTGTTCATTACGTTGCAGGCATCCACCACTGCTTTGAAAGGGCCCCCTGGGTGTTCTTCAGTCATTCCCGAAACAACATAATAAGCAAAAGACAGAACAAAAAAATGAAAGTAAACCTAGTTTTATTTAAAGTTGCACTAACAGGTGCAACAATAGGAAGAAAAATGTCTGTGGGGAATATTTTAATGCTACATGCCCATCGACCAAATATAAATCTATACTCATCAAATCAGCTGATCTGAAAGACCTTCTGCAGTGGTAACTGTTGGCATTTCCTCTTATATTATCCCAAACAGAGTAGATTTATGACCAGCTAGGCTTTGTATTCAAACTTCTACATATTACAAAAATACCCATATTTAATGAATATGTTACTATGGCACATGTGTAATAAACTAGGATCTCCAAACTAAAATCTCCCTAAGAAAACAAATATCAAAACTGGAGGATAACTCTCCAGGTTAATTTAACCTCCTGCCTCTTTACGTCTGAGGGAGTGCATGAACATCAAACTGCCGACAATGCTGAACTGTAAATCCCCTGAAATTAGCTTCCCAAAAACAAAAAGGTAAAAATTACATCGCTGCTGGCACATCACATTTACAATGTTTTCTGACACCTTCAACGTTAAACAACTGATGTTCAAGAATAAGAAGTTATGTACCTACCATAACGTTCCATGTTAGTTGTCTTCTTCTCGCCTTCTTTCTTGCTGGATGGGTTCCGAGCCGATCCTCGGCTCCGACTCGGCCTATACTACAGCTCGAGAGCTATTTTTACTGGCTCGAGTCAGCCCTATATCCCACAATACCATGCGCTAACTCCCCAGATCTCGTTGACAGCTAACACATAGTATAGTTTTATTGTTACCAAAAAATAAGCCTTTATATAAAAATATGGTCTTCCTGCTGGTAATACTCATGATACGGATAACCCTGAATAACTATGTATCATGAAAGAGAAGGACACCTTCAAGTCTGTCAAGGCTAGGGGGAAGGAGGGAGGGACGCAAGAAAGAAGGCGAGAAGAAGACAACTAACATGGAACGTTAATTTCCAAACATAAAATGTCCAGTTAAGCGCTTTCATCCAAAGACTTCATCAGAACTAACTCCCATTCATACTGTGCCTCATTTATACCAAATTCTGACATCACATGACATTCATTCATGAGTTATTAAAGTGCTAGTGTCATTACATATAACTTCATTGTTCAAACTGTGATTTTAAAATAATCAAATGACATAAAAAAACGTGCATATTTTCATGACCTACTTGTAAAATTGTTATTAATACATTTCAACAATCCTATAACCTACATTCTAGCAAAACTAGAGTTCCGGAGTTGGAAGAATTGGATCGGAGGTGGATTTCAGTAAAACAGGGGCGCGACCGAAACGGACAGTACCGAAGAGGACTTATGCCTTTACAGCGCAAGAAAAGAATACAGGTACTGTTTTTAAGCCCATGGCTCAAAAAAGTTTTAGAGTAAAGATTACAACAATTTTATGGAAGGGCAATTTGACTTTAATAGCAGCAACAAGGTCAATGGTGGTCATACTACGAACAAAGAAGGGGCCCGGGTTAATGACTGTACGCTTAAAGACCTTATTGTGACATTTGGGAAGAAGTTGAAGGCATTGAAAACGTTGCAGTTGGACAATAACTATTTGAAAAAATGTTTGGACAGTGGGGTTGTCCCCATGGGTTTACGGTTCTTTAAAATTCCTATGGGGATAGAATTGAACGATGAGAATAAACGTAAATGTAATAAAATGTTCGATGGATTCGGTTTTACATTTATGGAGTTTATTATTGGGTGCAATGACAACAGAATTTGTTTGTTAATAGCAGAATTGGATGATTTAAATAATATTATAACACATGATGTACTGTTTGATGATTTTGAAACACTTTATGAAAGTCAATTCAACTGGGTATCGAATATTACAACCAAGCAATTTGAAAGAAAATGCAAAAAGCTGAATAGAGATATAGAACAGTATAATAAAAATGAGGCATACAGATGGGTTAAGGATACCAACAGGAAGGGGTACCAATTCAATATTGGTCAGAAGAATAGGCAACATGAAAGGGGCAAAGGTAGAGAGGAATATTCGTATAACACCAAGAATGAACAATATGGATACAAAAGAGGGGGGGGGGTAGGTATAACAATCGTGCTTTTAACTACCACTATCAATATAATCAACACTATCAACACAATCAGCATCATAATAATTATGATTTTTTAGGGGGGGAAGGATGGGAAGATCAGGAACACAGACAAAGCAGAGGTGGGGGGGATTATCACATAAGGGGAAGGGTTACAAAGTAAAGAAATGTGTAGGAAAAAATGAAGGCGAACATATCAACAATAGTAATGAGATAGTTAAGGTGAATGATGTTATAAGCACCAATGACAACTTTTTTATCTATAACTACACCGATGTGCCCTTAAGGAAAGAACATTTTACCCTACTCTCTAAGGGAATGAAGTACATCCCACATACCAAATTTAATTTGGTGGAAAGTATTATTGATGTTAAGAAATTTATTAGAAAATTGAACTTGAAAGTTAAATTCGAGGGGGTAGATGAGAAGGATAAAAAAGAATTCCATATCCCAAGTACTTATACACCACCTTTAAACCATTTATTAGGGACCTTCGAAAAATTGATTGTAGAAGACATCTATAAGTATAGTAAAAAGAACAAAATGGGGGGATACAACTTAACTAAGGACGAAGTAGGTGCATTGAATGAATTACAACGAAATATGGATACACGGGTTATGAAACCCGACAAAGGAGGGGGTGTGGTGCTTTACCCCTCACAGGACTATAGGAATAAGATCAATGGAATCCTGCTTCAGACTGGAAAGTATAGTGTGTCCTCAGTGAATGAGGTTAATATAGGGCACCACAAAATAGATCTATATTTAGAAGATCTACTCATGGATGGAAGGATAGACAATAACTTATATCAATATTTAAAGGTGCGAAATCCTATTTTGGGTACCATTGTGGGTATCCCAAAAATTCACAAAGACCTCAGGGACCCACCATTTAGGCCCATTATATCCGGGAGTCAGTCTAAGACCTTTCCCTTTGGAAAGGTCATAGATAAATGGCTGAAACCATTGGTTAAGACAGTCCCACACCTGGTGGTGGATTCTTGGGACTTTCTCGGAAGGTTGAAACCTGGAATGGCTCAAGGGGTAAAATGGATGGTGACTATGGATGTTATTGACCTCTTTTCTAATATACCTAAGGAAGAAGGTCTGCATAGATTACAGGATAGCATCATGTGGTCCAAGGTATTATCTTGGGAGAAAACATTATTGATAATGGGCTTTATGGATGTGGTATTAACCCACAATTATATATGGTATGAAGGTGAATACTACAAACAGGAGAAGGGTGTGGCTATGGGGGCAGCATGTGCCCCCATTTATGCCAACCTTGTAGTATTCAACTGGGAGATGGAATTTGTATTTAATACACATTGGAGGCAATACATTGTTACTTCGATATATTTATTTTATGGAAGGGTGACCTAGATCTTTTGAATAAGTTTTATGAGTATTTGAACTCATGTAGTGAACATTTTAAGTTCACTATGAATAAACAACAAGAAACTATACCATATTTAGATGTGGAAATCACATTAAGGGATGGTAAATTCAAGTCTAATATTTTTAGAAAGAATACATTTAGTAATTCTTATCTTCATTTTACAAGCAAGCACCCTTGGGCCCAGAAAAAGAGCATCATTAAGGGTCAGTGCATAAGGGCGGTAAGGATGACCTCCGAAAGGGATGATGTAGACGTTGAATTGGATAAAATAGCTGAATTTTTTAAAGAAAGGGGATACCTGATTAACATGATAAATGAAGTTACAGGATATGTTCGTAACCAATGGGGTAAACTATACAAACCACTATTGGGAGTGGGATTGGAAAAACAAACGGGGGAAGATGAGGGTAGTAACGATGAAGGAAAATCAAACAAATATGGAATGGCATGTGTACTGCAATATAATAGCTTTTGTGGGGATGTTATGAAAATCATTCGTAATAATTGGAATACACTAAGGGTGGATGATAGGATGTTTAAAATCCATTATTTGTTACAAGGAAGGGAAATAACATGAAGGCATTGTTGGAAAAGAAGGTAGTAAATGATGTGGACAAAGGTAGGAGATGTGGTACCACCAGGTGTGGTACTTGCAAACAATGCAAGTTCATTGTAGAAACTGAGGAAATAGTGCTTTCCAATTATAATAGCACTAGAATTAAATATCAAAAGGGGAATTGTAGGACATCTAATTTAGTTTATTTGGCCACCTGTAAAAGCTGCCCATGTTTTTATGTGGGTATGACTACCCGGTGTTTAAGGAACAGGATATACGACCACACATACAGTATTAGAAATGAGGATTATAACAACGCATTATGGAAACATTTAAAAGATAATACTGTTTGTAAGGAATTTAGGTTTGGAATATTAGAAGTAATCAAAATGAATTCAAGGGGAGGTGATACTAAAAACAAATTAGGTGAAAAGGAGGTAAGGTGGCAAATTAAACTGAATGCGTCCACATACCCTGGCCTGAATGAGCATATATCTATTAAGCCTATTTTAGCAGGCAGATAAAGGTAGAAATACATAGTGAACAAAATGATGAGTAATTTGCCCACAATTTTTAACATAATTAAGTGTAGATAAAGTTTTGCTAGAATGTAGGTTATAGGATTGTTGAAATGTATTAATAACAATTTTATAAGTAGGTCATGCAAATATGTACGTTTTTTTATGTCATTTGATTTTTAAAATCACTGTTTGAACAATGAAGTTATATGTAATGACACTAGCACTTTAATAATTCATGAATGAATGTCATGTGATGTCAGAATTTGGTATAAATGAGGCACAGTATGAATGGGAGTTAGTTCTGATGAAGTCTTTGGATGAAAGCGCTTAACTGGACATTTTATGCTTGGAAATTAAAGTTCCTTTTATTTATTCTTCGAGTGCTGGTGTTTTTGCGGGTCCATAGGAACAGACAGTACTTTTTTCTGTGGTTATTGGTTGTTCGCTGTTCCAGTTTCTTGTTTAACATGGAACGTTATGGTAGGTACATAACTTCTTAATGTTAAGTTGTCATTCTCGCCTTCATTCTTGCTGGATGGGACAGCGTCCCTAGCACCTTGGTCCTGGGTGGCTCAACGGAACAGACTCCTGAGTACGGTGGAACCAAAGTCAGCTCTATTTCTGGAGGCTATATCAAGTTTGTAATGGGTAATAAAAGTATGTTGAGAAGCCCATGTAGCTGCTGCACAAATGGCATCTAATGGTAACCTTGCTTGAAAGGCTGTTGAGGTTGATAGTGCCCTGGTTGAATAAGCCTTAGGTCTTGAAGGAAGTTGTTTGTGTCTCATCTCGTAGACAAAGGTAATGATGGATGCTAACCATCTGGAAAGAGTTACCTTTGATATTGGAAGTCCTTTCTTTCCTTCAGCATAAGAGAGGAAGAGCTGTTCTGACTTTCTGAATTGTTTTGTCCCATCTAGATAATACCGCAGTTGACGATGAACATCCAAGGAATGTAGTTTCTGTTCAGCCCTGTTTGAATAATTTGGGAAGAAAACAGGCAAGTCAATAGTGTGGTTCAGATTTGATTCAGACGAAACTTTTGGTAGGAAGGAAGGATTCGTTCTGAGAGCTACCCTGTCTTTATGAAAAAACAAATAATCGGGACCGACAGACAAGGCCTGAAGTTCTGAAACCCTTCTGGCAGATGTTATAGCCACCAAAAACAGAGTTTTGGAAGAGAGAAGCTTGAGGGAACAAGAAGCTGCAGGCTCAAAGGGAGGGAGAATTAATGAAGTTAACACTAAATTTAGATCCCATTGTGGAGGAGGATCCTTAATGGGAGGTCTGAGCAAGAAGATGCCCTTGAGGAAAGCATTACAGAGTTTATGTGACATAATATTGGTTTCCGAGAGCCCTACATGAAAATTGGCAATGGCCGCTAGTTGTACTCTGATAGTGGCCGACGACGACCCTGAATGAAAAAGCTCCGCCAGAAAATCTAGAACTTTATGAATTGGTGCATTAAAAGGATCTAAGGACCTAGCTTCTGCCCAGAGCGAAAAACGCTTCCATTTACTCGCATAAGTCTTCCTAGTATTGGACTTATGGGAGGCAAGAATGATATCACGGACAGGAAGAGAAATAAAGGGAAGTCTGGCTATGGTTGGAAGTGGAGCAACCAAGCTGTGAGGTTGAGGGACTGAAGAGACTGGTGCAGCTTGCCCATCAGATGGGTCAAAAGGTCTGGAAATGGTTCCAGATGCCAGGGCTGTTCCAGTAGATGACGGTGCAGGAACGGAAACCATACTTGTCGAGGCCAGTACGGAACAATGAGGATCATTTTGGATCTCAATGCGGTTGCTTACTGAATTAACTGCGGAATCAACGGAAAGGGGGGAAAAGCGTAAAGAAGACCCCGAGGCCAATCGTGGACAAGAGCGTCTCTGGGGGGGGTGGCCTTGTAGAGGGAAGAGTGTGAAGAAGTCGAGACACTTGCTGTTTTGAGGTGTTGCAAAAAGGTCGCAGCAAGGCTGGCCCCACTTCTGGAAAATTCTCTCTGCTACCGCTTGATTTAGAGACCACTCGTGAGGCATGAGAATTGTTCTGCTCAGTCTGTCCGCTATGACGTTGGACCTCCTGGGGATGTGCGTTGTTATCAGAAACCGCTGAGAGGAGATCACCCACTGCCAAAGTCTGAGTGCTTCTCGACATAGGGGGTAGGACTTTGTTCCGCCCTGCTTGTTTATGTACAACACTACAGACATATTGTCCGTTTTAACTGCTATAGTCCCCGTGGGAAGAGAGTCCTGAAGGGCCTGCAACGATAAAAGCACTGCTCTCATCTCCAGGACATTTATGTGCAGGTGGCATTCTAATTGTTGCCATGTGCCCTGGACAGTCCTGCCCTGATAGTGCCCCCCCCCACCCGATTAGGGAGGCATCCGTCGTCACCGTGGCAACTGGAGGGAGAAGAACAAAGGGTCTGCCCTGAAGAAGTTGAGGGGAGACCATCCACCAGGAGAGGTGTTTTTTTGCAAGTTGGGGTTATCAAAATGTTGTGAGTCATTGGGAGCCGTTGAAACGACCACTGAGAAAAAAAAGCATCCACTGGAGAATTCTCATGTGGAAGCAGGCTAAGGGGAGAAGGAGAATCGCCGCTGCCATGAGGCCTAATGTTTTCAATACTAACTTGACTTGAATTCTGTTGGACTAACAGAAACTGAACATTCCGCCGTATGTCTGTCACTCTCTGAGATGGTAATGTTGCAGACATTTCTGTGGTGTTTAACACGGCACCTATGAAGTTTATACATTGACAAGGAGGATTTTGCGAAATTTATGGAAATACCTAGTTTGTTGCAAATGCAAATGGTGTAATCCCTGGCTATGATAAGATGCTGCTTGGTGGTAGCGGTAATGAGCCAGTCATCTAAATATGGAAACAACTGGAATCCTTTTTATCTCAGGTGAGCCGTGACCACTGCCAAACATTTGTTGAACACCCGGGGGGCTGTGGTGAGACCAAAGGGCAGGGCTCTGAATTGGTAATGACTGGATCCCACCGGAAGCGAAGAAACCTAAGGGGAGCACCTGTGTATCTTTACATGATAGTACGCGTCCTGAAGGTCTAACGAGCACATCCAGTTGTTTCTGCCCAAGAAGGGCAGAATGGACTGCAGCGTTACCATCCGAAATTTTGTCTTCTGCACAGACTTTTTCAGTCTGTTGAGGTCCAAAATGGGTCTCCAGTCTCCTGTCTTTTTTGGTACCAAAAAGAACCTGGAGTAAATTCCGGATCCTAGCTGGTCTGCTGGGACTGCCCGGATGACTCTTTTTTCTAACAGCTTTTTTATCTCTAGCTGTGCCTGACCCCTTTGTGCGGGTGGTACGTCTGGGAGGGGTCTCGGCAGTTGGATCGGAGGGGAAATGAAGGGGATTTTGTAACCCTCGGATATGATCGACTGTACCCATTTGTCTTGAGAGAGGGATTGCCAGGCTTCCGGGTACAGAGATAATCTTCCCCCAACTGCCTCCGAAGGTGGACAGTCGGGCAGCTTCTCAGGGATGCTGAAAGGGTTGGTCAGGGAAGGATTCCCTGGAACCCTGGTTCTGTGGACCCCCTCTGCCCCTGGGGCAGCGTCTATTATTGTTCCCCCCTCTGCCTCTGGGGGGAAGTTCACCACGTGCGGCAGGCGCGACTCCCTGTGGTTTGCAGAACCACATCTTTCCACCCTTCTGACCTTTAGGGTATGGTCTAGATGGTGTGGAAAAGTGGACTCCCACAGCAGAGAGAGTCTTACCATCTTGCTCGCACCTGGCGAGGGTAGTCTTCACCTGAGGTCCAAACAACTCTGAACCATCAAAGGGGGTGTTGGTGAAGGACGCCTTGAAGGGATCAGCAAAATTAGAGTCGCATTCAGGCGTGACGTCTCAATTCAACACCTGTGCCTGCGGCCCTACTCGCTCCATCGGCTGCATAAGAGATAAGCCGCATGGAGGAGCTGGCAATGGAATTCAGGGTAGCCAGCTGGGAGTTGATCTTGTCCTGATACCCTGCAGCAGAAGGATCCTGTATGGTTTCACCCAGTTCTTTGAGCAAATCTCTCTGAAGGCGGGTGAAATGACAAATAGTTCAGTGACCGCATGGCAAAGGTCGCTGAAGCAAATGTCCGCTTAACGTACCTGTCCATAGTCCTGGAGTCTTTATTAGGAGGATGAACAGGTACAGAAGGATCAGCTAATTCCTTCTTAGTGGCGGCTGCTACCACCATAGCATCTACCGAGACACCTTTAGTCAGAAATGGTTTGTCTACCGGAGCAGAAATAAATTTAGAAGGCCTCCTAGGGGTAGGTTCCATTGAGTCAGGAGCTGCCCACGCCTTTCTGGCCACTACTTCCATCAGTGGGTTGAAAGGAGGGGACACCCAGGAGGTGGAAGGGCGAGACCCAAAAGCGTCAAGGTAAACCGACTCGTCCTTGGAGGGTTTGAGGGTGGACCAATTCCCCCTCTGTTTCAGGATCTCTAGGATGTCTGAAAAGGAGACCTCCTCAGAGGGGGATCTCGGGGAACCCTCAGACTCATCCAAGTCGGTGTCCGAAGTGAGAGACTCGGGGGAGTCCACGTGCTTCCTCTTGCACTTTCTTTTCCTAGGGGGTTCCCCTGAAACTTCAGGGGAGGCCTCGGACGAGGAAGAGGCACCCAAAGTGGGTACCCTGCGGTTTGGATCTCTGCTATCAGTAGCAAGAGGATAACCAGAGACCGTAACAGGCACTGTAGAGGGAGGAGCTGAAGGAACCAACCTTGGAGCGGACACCGGATCCAGCACGCTCATCACCTCAAAGGCTCCCCTATCAGGCACCAACAGCCCTGGCTCAGAGGATACCAGGACCGCCCCCGGCGCCGACAGAGAAGGCTCCGAGAATGATGTCGGGCCGAACTAACCAGAGCAGACGCTCCGAGAGGGAGAACGGGGTCGGACAAGGGTCCGATGCCACTCGTCCCCTCGGAGCCGACGATTGAGTCCCGGCGCCCGGACCTCTCCACGGACGGCACCAATGAACAGGTCGGAGCCATTGACGCCAGGGCCGAAGGTGGTAGTATCGGCTCCGACGTGGGCAAGGTCCCCGTTCTGACAAACTCCGGCTCCAAGCTCAACTGAAGAGTCGGAGGAGGAATTGAAAGTGGCACCGAGGGAGCCACAGTCTGGTGAGATGGGCTTTGAATTATTTTGGCCAGTGCCTGGGACTTGAAGAGTCTACTGACCACCCTCTCAATGTCATGGTCGGACAGCCTGGAAGACCTGGAAGAATGAGTCCTATGACTCCGCTCCGACAGTAAGGGCGATCCTGGAGCCGATCAAACGGACTCTACTGAGGGCGAGCTAGAGCGCTTGCACGCTGTTGTCGGCTCCGAAACGGGTTTCGGAGTGGGCAAAGTCTTGCTCGCATCGGATCCGACCAGAGCCGATGTCGGAGCACTTTCGGTTCCTCCAGCCGTCAACTCAGAAGCTGTAGCCAAGGGTTTGGCGGGCTTGGGGGACTTCCCCGAGCCAGACTTAGACGGCTTCAATAAGCCCCTCAAAATTAACTTATTATGGCACTCCTGCAGGACTCTTGAACTAAATCCGTGACAAACAGAACAAGAGTCCTGCAGGTGCAAGGGTCCTAAACAATAAACACAAGAAGTGTGACCGTCTGTCAGAGACATCTTCTGACAGCACGAGTCACACTTCTTGAATCCTGAAATCTTAGTGTCTTTAGACATTATGGTGGACACTAAGAGTCAACACAGTCAGCACTCACAACTCACACTCAAACTCTAACACAAGGGGAGAAGTTAAAGGGCTGACTAAAAAAGCAATCACACACACACTAAAAAGGGGAACTATAGGAAAAACTATTGAAGAGCTAAGGCCCGAAGGCCCGTCTATAAGTTTGACTAAAAGGGGGGGGGGCTTAACAAAAATTTAGCTAAGAAGATTTAAGGATTAAGTAATGCAGTGGGGAATATTATTAGATATGGAAATCTAACCTTTTACCTAAAAAACTACACAAAAAGTTCTTAACTGACCTGAGCCGGTAAAAACGCAACCTCGCAGCGAAGCGGCAAACGAGATCTGGGGTGTCAGCGCATGGTATTGTGGGATATAGGGCTGCCTCGAGCCGGTAAAAATAGCTCTCAAGCTATAGTATAGGCCGAGTTGGAGCCGAGGATCGGCTCCGAACCCATCCAGCAAGAATGAAGGCGAGAATGACAGCTTAACATAAAAAAGTTATGTACTCACCATAACTTTCCATATGAGTAGGTAACTTCATTTGTCAGCAACCTGTGGGTATCGGATCCAAGCCGGCAGCTTTCCTAGCAAAAGATCCGAGCTCCAAGCTCCTCCCCCTACCCATAATGCTCTGCTACCTCCCTCTAGCCCTCAGATCGAGTTTGCCATAGTATCACAGAATACTACTATAATACAAGGTAAAAAAAACACCTGAACATCCTAACCTGATGTCATCTGGGAAGTGAAAACAATGATCCTTCAAGGACGAACTACAGGTCAGGGGGACGGAGGGAGGGCTGGTTGCTGACAAATGAAGTTACCTACTCAGATGGAACATTATGGTGAGTACATAACTTCTTTATCTGAAATAGTTAACTTCATTTGATCAGCAACCTGTGGGACAGAGTCCCCAGCTACCAACAACTTGGGAGGTCCTTATGGCAGGATATTCCAGAGCACTGCAGAGCCAAAGGATGCCCTTCCTCTGGAAATCAGATCCAATTTATAATGTGTAATGAAAGTATGTGAAGAAGCCCAAGTAGCTGCTGAACAAATGTCATCCAACGGGACCCTTGACCAGAAGACTGCAGAAGTAGCCACAGAACGGGTAGAATGTGCCCCGAACCCTCGCGGGCTCAGGTCGACCAGAGCTTCTGTAAGCGAGAAGAATGCATTGGGAAATCCACCTAGCTAAGGTTATCTTTGTCACTGTTTTAGAGGTCTACGAGCAACAGAGGAAGGCAATGAAACCCATCAGCATGACCTAGTCTTCAACATTTCTAGGTATGTCTTAAGCGAAATTGAACTTTCAGTATTAAACAAGGGCCTGGGTTTCATACCATCTGGCTTTGTAGATGTAGCTGACATAATTGTAGACATAAAGTTATTCACAAGAAACATAGGCCTTAAAATATTATTTGGAGAGGCCACAAGTAATGCCGACAATGGCAACATTAACATTTTCAGGAAACCATCAACATTTGTGCCTCCACAACATCCGATGCTTGAGGCATTTGAACGGGCTTGTGAAAGTGATTTATATGAACTATACAGCAGGAATGATGTGAAACCTGATTTTTTTAATATGACTAGGGATGAAAGAGAAGCAGTGTTTTGTCTGCAGAAGAATGAAGACATAATAATAAGAAAAGCGGACAAGGGGGGAGCTATTGTTGTGATGGATAGAGGGATGTATGTCAGTAAAATAGAGTCTCTGCTATCAGACAGAGACACTTATCATCCACTAGATGGAAGTTCATTAAACAAATAATCAAGGGTGTACATGGTCACCTGTATGATCTTCTACTAAGTAATGTCATTGATATTGAGATGTATAAATACTTTATAGTAGAAAATCCCCTAGTTCCCACATTTAGAGGGTTACCAAAGATCCACAAACAACCATCAGACCCCCCATTGAGACCGATAGTCTCAAGCAAAGGCTGGTTGACAGAACCTCTATCTATATATCTAGATAAAAAATTTAAGCCAATAGTTAACAACACCAGCCACATACTCAAGGACACTCAACATTTCCTTGAGAACCTAGCAAGTCTCAATAGAGCTACACCAATTGGAAAGGATGATTTATTTGTTACACTTGATGTAAAATCGCTATTTACATCCATTCCTAATACTACAGGAATAGAATATGTTAGGCTGTTTTTGCTTGAGAACAACATTACAAATAACAATGTCATCTGTTGGATGACATTATTGGACATAGTGCTTGAAAACAATGATCTGTTATACAATGATGGCTACTATCTACAGAAAAAGGGAGTAGCCATGGGCACTCCCTGTGCCAATTCTTATGCCAATCTGGTATTGGCATTTTGGGAAACAAGTGAAGTAATGCACAAAAAACCAAAGACAAGCAAAGAATAATCCACGACCTTGAAGAAAGGAACCGGAACTCTGCTAAAGTCCACAAGGCTGTATTTTTATTTCTGAAGTATTCCAAAAGTCACAGATAAAATCACACAAGCGCTTTCGCTCAGGCAATCCTGAGCTTTATCAAGTGAAAACAAATTGCAGTGTGCAGTAACCTCCATTAAATAGCCTGGCAATTATACAATTAATTAACTAGTACTAAGGTGTGGTGCTTTAGAGTTGGGTGTAAAAAAAAGTTAGTCATTATATCAACTCAAAAAATGAAATGTTTGCAATAACATATGCACTTAAATAAAAATGACTAACCATAAAAAAAAATTTTAAATGCCAGTTTCCTAGGTTTCAGAACATAAAAGTCTGAAGTCTGATTGGGGTTGTAGATTGTTAAAGAATATGCTTAAAGATGTGTTTAGATTGTCAGTGAATTGTTAAAAAATTTTTTTTTTTTTTTTTTCATTATTACTTTACACTGATAAAAACATGCAATAAAATATGCATGAGATATTTTTAATGCCCATCCATATAACATTTCATATAGAATTTGATTTATTAGTCGGAATCCTATAACCGTGGATGTTCAATAATTTAATATGCTGTGTGGGGATGTTGTGGTATGAAGGGGGTCAAGTGTGAGAGTTATAACATAGCCCTCCTAAGCTTGAGGACCGGTTTAATGCTGATCATCCCATTCAGACCTGGTGGCTTCCCTGCATTCAGTCTCAACTGCCATAATAGTTCACGGTAGCCCAAGGTGGATTCCCAGTCACCACCTCTTGCATCTGGCTCAACCTGTTCCAGAACTAGAAACTGGATTTTGGGTTCTGGGCAGGAGAGTGAGTGTTTGTAGAAGGCGTTGGTTTCCTTCTTCCTGGTCATGTCATAAAGATGCTCGTAGATACGTTTTCTTAATTCCCTCTCAGTTTTGCCCACATAGAAACTTTGATAGTTGGTGCACATCCCCAAGTATACGACCCCTCTAGAGGCACAGGTGTAAAATCCAGTGGGGTGTATCTTGTAGTTCCTAGACGGGAGGTATGGTGCTGTTTCTTTGGATATGGCATGACATTGGGCACAGGCACCACATTTGAATGTGCCCAGCCTTGGTTGTTTTACCTTCATCTTTTTTCTTTGATTTCTTTCAAATAATTCCTTTAAATTAGCCCCTCTTTTACGAACAAAACTGGGTTTAGGTGGTATGTAGTCCTTTAGTTCTTCAAAGAGGGTTAAAACCGGCCAGTGATGTAAGATTGTTTCTTCCAATTCATAGGAATTTGATGAGTATGTGTGTGCAAAACTGTTAGTGTGAACAGTATCCTTGTTTTGTGTATTGTTGGTCACTGGTACAAACCCCCCCCCTAGTATTGGTTTGTAGAGGGAATGTCGTGCAGATTTTACCTCTGCTGCTAGAGTTAGAAATAGTTCCAGAGGGTAACCTCTCTCCAAGAAAAGGTTTTTCAAAAATTCCACCTCAGAATCAAAATCTTTCTCCGTACTGCATATTCTGCTTGCTCTGATGAGCTGCCCCTTAATGATCCCCCTCTTTTGATATGGTGGGTGGGCACTTTCGAAGTGTAGCAAGGAGTTAGAAAATGTTGCCTTGCGATGTAGTTTGGAATGGAAAGTTTTCTGATTGTAGTCCTTGTAAAGAGTAATGTCCAGATAATGAAGTTCGTGCTGATCCACTGTGTGTGTGAATTGTAGGAAATTCATTGTTGAATTGATGTGTGTAAGGAATTCAGATAGGTTCCTTCAGAGCCAGACCATAAAATACAGATGTCATCCAAATAACATCTGTAGAACAGAATGTGATCTTTCCATGGGGTATTAAAGCGAATGTATGCTCCCACATGTGCAATACTACATTTGCGTAGAAGGATGCACAAGATGCCCCATGGCAACCCCTATGCGTTGCGGTATAACTCACCATTAAAAAAGATGAAGTTGTTGGACAAAACCATCTCCATCATTTTGGTAAGCAAGTTGGACATTTTGTTACTAAGGGTTGTCTTCTGGCCTAGAAATTGGGCAAACCATTCCAAACCTTTTGATGAGGGATGCTGGAAAACAGATCTTTGATGTCCACTGTGACCATTAAGGTGTCTGGGGAGTAGCAAGAGGTGGGAATGTCCCGGAGGAAGTGCCAAGAATCCTTGCAGGCATGGGACAATAAAGGCGTGTATTCTTTGGTCATGTAATCAATAAATTTTCCCAGGGCTCAGTCACTCCACCTGCTCCTGATACAATCGGCCGGAATTGTAGTGGATTTATTCCTTTGTGGGTTTTAGGTATCCCAAAGATGACTGGTATTCTGGGCTTTTCCACATGTAAGTAGTTGTAGACCTTTTCATTGATGGCCTGTTGTAATAGAAGGTCACTAAGATAGTACTTAATCTCAGCAAAGGCTATATTGATCTCCTTTCGTGAAACCATCTCGTATTGTTCGTCATTCTGCAACATAGTGTGCATGTGGGCTTCGTAGTCCTCTGAGAACATAAGGACAATTCCCCCTCCTTTATCAGGTTTCATGACCCTGATTTTTTCTTGATGCAAGTGTTCAATAAAATTCATTTCTTGTTCAGAAAAGTTTGGATGAAGTAGAATTTCTTGATTATTATATACTTTCCTGAAGTCATTCTCCACTAACTTTTCAAAAAAGAGGATTATTGGGTGTAGTGGGGGGTTAAAGAGACTTGTACGCGTTGGGCCTGCTGCATTAAGTGTTTGCCCTTTAAAAATCAAATTTAAGTTTAAAGCTCTGGTAAACATTTTTAAATCTATCAAAGCTTGTGTTAAATTCATGGGTTTAGTTGGGACAAAATATAGCCCTCGGGTGAAAATATCAAAAGCATTTGTAGGAAGGTTCATGTCCGTGTAATTGTATATGGCAAATTTGTTTCTCCTTAAAATAGTGCAGTTACCATCAATATTAGTAGGGTTTTGATTGTGTAAACCCAGATTTGGGGCTTGTAATGTCATTGATATTGAGATGTATAAATACTTTATAGTAGAAAATCCCCTAGTTCCCACATTTAGAGGGTTACCAAAGATCCACAAACAACCGTCAGACCCCCCATTGAGACCGATAGTCTCAAGCAAAGGCTGGTTGACAGAACCTCTATCTATATATCTAGATAAAAAATTTAAGCCAATAGTTAACAACACCAGCCACATACTCAAGGACACTCAACATTTCCTTGAGAACCTAGCAAGTCTCAATAGAGCTACACCAATTGGAAAGGATGATTTATTTGTTACACTTGATGTAAAATCTCTATTTACATCCATTCCTAATACTACAGGAATAGAATATGTTAGGCTGTTTTTGCTTGAGAACAACATTACAAATAACAATGTCATCTGTTGGATGACATTATTGGACATAGTGCTTGAAAAGAATGTTCTGTTATACAATGATGGCTACTATCTACAGAAAAAGGGAGTAGCCATGGGCACTCCCTGTGCCAATTCTTATGCCAATCTGGTATTGGCATTTTGGGAAACAACATATGTACTAAAGAATTTGATATATGTCCATTGTCTCAAACACTACAATAGATTTGTGGATGATGTTTTTATTGTATGGGGGGGGGGAACTGAACAACAGCTGATGGAATTTGTTGAATATATCAATGGCACGACCAATTTTTTGATTTTTGAATGTTCATATTCACATCAGATGATAGAATTTTTGGATGTAATGTTAACTAAGGGCAACAATGGGATTGATACAGATTTACATAGGAAGTCCTGTTGGAGGAATAGCCTTCTACATCGAAACAGCATGCATCCCAGACATATACATTCCAACATAGTACAGAACCAAGTCCTTAGAGTATCGAGACTAACCACGCAAGACACAACTTACCATCAGCAGCAAAGTAGACTGCTAGATAACTTTGTCTCTAGAGGATACAAAAAAACTGAGGTGCAGAAAGCCATTAAGACGGGCAATATACATAGAGCCGGTAAAGGTACCCCGTTTTTTAATAGGGACAATGATTTTAGGTATGAGAATACCACTAGCAATACTGAAACCAAAAATAGGTTAGTAATTCCTTTCACTAATAGAAACACACATATAAAACAAATTTTGGAGGACAATTGGAGATTATTGAAAGCCGATGACAAAATTAGGAACTTAGTGAGCGAGAAGCCGAGCATAGGTTATAGAAATATGAAATCTTTGAATAGGCTTCTATGCTATGAACAAATGCATAGGGGCTCTACTTTGACATCGAAGGAAGGCACTTTTCCCTGCAATGCATGCAATCAATGTAAATACATAGCGGAAGAAGCAACTTTCATACACCCTTATACAGGGCATACATATAGATTTAAAGGCTTTGCTAATTGCAAAACCACAGATGTGGTCTATTTGGCACAATGTCAGTTATGCAAAACGTTCTATGTTGGAAAAACCAATAGAACGTTACGTGAACGCATGAGAGAGCACATCTATGCTATAAACAAGGAAAATACCACCAATGCACTGGCACGACATGTAATAGAAAATGGTCTAACGCATTGTTTTAGATTTAGGGTGTTAGAAAAAGTGAATAGGACAAGTAGGTTGGGGAACCCCAAAAATAGAACAGAGGAAGTAGAAAACAAGTGGATCCTTAGGCTGCAAGCCCATAAACATGGTCTAAATGAGAAGATCTCACTAAAACCATTCTTAGCAGCCAGACCACTTAAACACTGAAGCTTTATATATAGACACAATAAGCTTGCTAAAAAACATTGATTTTTTATGTGCCTTTTTTTTTTTTTTTTTTTTTTTTAAGTGAGACATTTTATAAACTGTATATATTTTTTACTAGACATCATAGTTTTTTCTATTAGACATTTTATTTTTATATATTTTTAATAAGCTAATCTATATAGACAAAACTTTATAAACTTGGTCAATGACAGATAAGTTCAATGGAGTTTTCAGAAGAAGACTTCAAAGGATGAAATACACTTGTTGAAATAACATTTTCATTATGTTATGCATATAACACTGTACTGAGCGACTAACTTTTAAAGCACCATTGAATTCCTTAGGCACAGGCACTTTAAATATGATTAGTCAATTGTTTGATATGAGATTATGTTGTGCAAAGAAGCTGCATCTAAAGAGTGGCTTATATGTGTTTTATGAATAATGCTGAAACAACACTTTTATAAAGTTATTTCAACTGCACTTTGTTATGCACATAATGCTGGGTTAAGTGATCAACTTTTAAAGTACTACTGAATTCTTTAGGCACAGGCACTTTAAACATGAATAGGTAATTGCTTGTTATGTGATTAAGCTGTGCAAAGAAGCTGTATTTAAAGAGTGGCTTTTCACTGAATGTTATTGAAGTCTGAAGAAGCATCATAGGATGTGAAAGCGCTTACTATTTTATTCTGTTCCTGTCAATAAAAAGTGGAATATATCGTTGGCTGTTGTCGTTTTGGATTTGTCTGCTGATAATTTTTGGATTTCTACATAGCTGTTTGGTGCATCCTTGGTTTTTGTTCTCTTTTGTCACTGGTTTACCCAAACGGGACTTAGCAAATGAGACAAATAGCTGTTTCGATTTTCGAAAAGCAGCCGTTCTGTGTAAGTAAAATTGTAACTGTCTATGTACATCCAGGCAATGAAGTCTATACTCTCCTTTGTTGTGATAATTAGGAAAGAAGACAGGCAGGTTTGATGGACTGGTTGATGTTGGCTTCGGAAGCCACTTTAGGCAGAAAGGAAGTCCTGAGGGAAACTCTGTCTTTATGAAAAATGATGTATGGGGGCTTACTGCAAAGAGCCTGAAGCTCCGATATCCTTCTAGCTGAGGTAATAGCAATCAGGAAGGCAGTTTTCCAAGATGCATACTTCAAGTTGACCGAAGCTGCAGGCTCAAAAGGGGAACCGGTGAGAGCTTGGAGAACTAGGGTTAAATCCCACGGAGGAACTGCTTCCTTAACAGGCGGTCTCAAAAGAAAGGTACCTTTCAGGAAGGTCTTGCAGATCTTAGAGGACGCTAGGGTCCCAAATTTGTTTCCAATGTGAAAGTGGGAAATTGCTGCCAGTTTAACTTAACAGTTGAAGAACTGGCCCCCAGATGAAAGATTAGGGATAAAAAATCCAGGACTGCTGGAACAGGAGCCGTAAAAGGATTCAAATTCCTATGCTCCGCCCAGATAGAAAAACATTTCCATTTACTCTTGTAGATTTTCCTGGTAGAAGGCTTATGAGCAGCCACCATGATAGCTTTAACTGAGGATGAGATACCGGGAGTCCTGGCCATTAAGGGAACTGGATCAACCAAGCCAAGAGTTTGAGATTGTCCAGGTCGGGGGTCCTCAATCCCAAGGGGTGAGAAATCAGATACGGAAGGGGATCTAAGATCCAGGGAGGATGCACTAGATGAGACCGTAGGCATGGAAACCAGGTTTGACGAGGCCAGAATGGGGCTATGAGGATAACTCTGCTCCCCAACCAACGAGCTTTCTGCAAGAATTTTGTCATCAACATAAGAGGAGGATAAACATAAAGAAGACCGGATGGCCAAGCATGCATCAGAGCGTCTCTGGGCTTTTCCTGTGGTGGAGAAATCAGAGCGAAAAACTCGCTGCACTTTGCGTTCGAAGGCGACGCGAAGAGATCGCAGCAAGGTTGACCCCATCTGAGGAAGATCTGTTTTGCTACTAAGGGGTTCAGAGACCATTCGTAGGGTGAGAGGATAGTTCGACTCAGTTTGTCCGCCAGAATGTTTGACCGACCCGGTATGTGCGTTGCTATGCAAAAGCGGTTGGTGGATATCGCCCATTCCCACACTCTCATGGCCTCTTGGCAAAGTGGGTAAGATCTGGTCCCCCCCTTGCTTTTTGATGTACCAGACCACTGACATGTTGTCTGTCTGAAGTGCAATAGTCCCTAGAGGAAGAAGGGCATGGAGAGCCTGCAACACAAGAAGCACCGCCCTCATCTCTAGGACATTGATATGCAAAAGGGTCTCTGTGTGAGTCCACGTGCCTTGGACGGTTCTGCTCATGCAATGCCCCCCCCCACTCGAGGCGAGACGCGTCTGTGGTCACTGTGTCTTGGGGTGGGGACATGGAGAAGGGGCACCCTTCCCGGAGCTGCTTGGAATGGAGCCACCAAAGTAGAGATTCCCTGCAAACCCCGCTGAGAGGAATAGGGGCCGACAAGGGATGTAGTAGAATGGACTACTGGACCTGTAAGGTCCATTGGAGAATCCTCATATTCAGACGTGCGAGCTGTGACAGGTTGATGGTCGCTGCCATGGACCCCAGAGCCCTCAGGACTAACTCCATTGGAGGGGCCGAGGACTGAAGAGCAGCCAAAACGTGGAGGTTTAGAGTGCGGAGTCTGTCCGACGTCAGAAAAACTGAATTGCGTCTATCCTGGCCCCTATGAAATCCAAGATCTGAGTGGGCTGAAGGGACGATTTCTTGAGGTTGATTGTGAGCGTGCAAGATGCAGGAAATAGTCTCTCACTGAACATAGTAGATGCCTGGTGGGGGAGGCTAGGAGCCAGTCGTCCAGGTAAGGAAAGACCTGTATTCCCTGAAGCCTCAGGTGGGCCGCTACAACTGCCATGACCTTGGTGAACACCCTGGGGGGCTGTGGTGAGACAGAAAGGTAGGACCCTGAACTGATAATGGCTGGCTCCCAGATGAAAGTGGAGAAACCTCCTGGATCGCTTGTCCATTAGAACATGGTAGTACACATCCTTGAGGTCTATGGAGCACATCCAGTTGTTTTCCTGTAACAGTGGGAGAATGGATTGAATGGTGACCATCCGGAACTTCTCTTTGGCAACTGACAGGTTCAGTGTGGACAGGTCGTGAATTGGCCGCAAGTCCCCAGTCTTTTTTGGCACCAAAAAGAACCTGGAGTAAAAGCCTGATCAGGATTGACCGGGGGGGGGGGTGCTGGATGGCTATTTTTCTTAGTAGCTCTCTTATTTCGAAGGCTGCCACCTCCCTCTAATTGGGTGGTACATCGGGGAGGTGCTTCCACTGGGGAGGAGAACTTAGGAATGGAATTAAGTAACCTCTGGATATAATCCGGAGCACCCAGCGATCTGTCGTAATGGACTCCGAATGCACTAGATGCTCCGAAAAGCGCCCCCCGCCTGCCTCCAGAGAGGAGCAGTCAGGCAACCCCTCAGGGTTGTTGCGTGGGTCGATCGGAAAATGGTTCCCTCGACCCGAAATTCTTCGGCCCCCCACTGCCCCTGGGCCGGCATCCACCCTGTCCTCCTCTGCCTCTGAAGGACGAGGGATCCGGTGCGAAACAGGATTGTTGGGATTTCCGGAACTACATCTTCTTCTGTCCTTTCTGGTTCCTGGAGAAGGACCTCTGAAGAGCCGAGAAGCAGATCCCAACAGCAGACATCTTCCCGTCTATCTCGCTCTGGAGTAGCGTATCGCGGACGGTTTTGCCAAAAAGCGTAGAACTGTCAAAAGGGGCATTCGTGAAGGACGCCTTGAAGGGTTCTGCAAAGTCGCATAGACGGAGCCAGGCCTGTCGACGTAAGATAATGCCTGCTCCGCTGGCTCTAGCCGCTCCCTCCGTGGCATGGGAGAGAAGCTGCATAGAGGTGTTTGTGATAGACTTAAGAGAGTGTCCATTCGAGCAGAGAAGGTCCGTTTGTCCTCGGCCGACATGGACTCTGGGGGTGACCCAGCGTACTCTTTTATTAGATCCCGCTGGAGACGTATCACGTGCGCCATATAGTTCAGAGACCTTACAGAGAAGGTCACTGAAGCGAACATCCACTTTCCGAGGCGGTCCATCATCCGAGACTCCTTGTCTGGAGGATGTACCATGGAACTCTCCTGTGCTAATTCTTTCTTGGTGGCAGCCGCCGCCACCATGGCATCCACCAGGGCACCCTTGCTCCAAACTGTCCTGTCTGTAGGGGGGCTGAGTATCCTGTCCAGTCTCTTGGGTATTGGCTCCACAGTGTCCGGCTCCTTCCATGCCCTGGTAGTTATGAGGTCCACCAGGGGATCAGCAGGAGGGGACACCCAAGAGGTAGATGGGCCTGTGTCGAACGCCTCCAGAAAGACGGACTCGTCCGAGGAAGGCTTTTGGGGTGACCACCCTCCCTCTAATACGAAGCATTTCCATAATGTCTTCAAATGAGACGTCCTCGGGGGGGGGGGGGTTGGTGACCTGGGGTAACCTTCCCCTTCCTCCAAGTCCATCTTTTCTGTGAGGGACTCGGGTGAGTCCAAGTGCCTCCTCTTGCACTTTTGTTTGTGAGGGACCTCCTCGGGGGGGGCTGTCCAAGGAGGGCTCACAAACAATGTCCTGTTCGTCTATGGGAACCATCTGGGACGTAGGCGCAGGCTGTCCTGGGGACGGATGATGGAAGACAGGCCCATTGAGAGGGAATGGCGGGTGGATCCGAAGCAAGAGCCTGGGGCCTCGAATCCCTCGAAAGGACCCTCTCCACGATGTCAAATGCAGAGGGTGAGCTGCTCTCCCTAGGATCCGAAAGCAGTCCAATCGGATCCACCGCATGGATCGGCGCTGGAGATGACCTGATCGGATCCAAAAGGGTAGTGCGATCCCACCTCAACGGAGCCTAAGGCACACTGACCCCTCCGGATCCAACGCCCATCTCACGGCCCTGAGAGCTCTGATCCAAAAATGGATACGACAAACTTGAAGGTACAGTCGGTGAAGGAGGAAACCCTGTCTGCACTGACACCACCCCCGCTCTGAAGCTACTCGGATCCGACAGCTCCGAACACCGGTAGTGGGTCGAAGAAGGAGCAATGGGGGTGAAAAATGGGGTCAAGCTCCCCCCCAGAGGGGGGGGGGCAACAACCCTCCCATCTGCAGCTGGGCCTGAAGAAATCGACGCATCATCCGGTCCATGTCTGCAGTCAGATAAACTTCTTGTTGACCTGGATGAGGCTGTCAAGGCTGGCTGGGAAGGCCGCCTGACCTCGAAGGTGACCGGGTCTTCTCCTTCGGCTTCGGGGAGAAACATGGAGAACGAAGCCTGGAGGGGGAAGACCCGGAGACCTTAAGAGGGGAGGTGAGCTGCTTAGATGGCGGGGCCGAGGGAGCTGAATCGGCCCGCCTCTTGTGGCTAGGATGCCTGTCCCTATCACGCTCCTTGTCTTTTTTATCCTTTTTTCTAGAGTCCCTTTCCTCCTGAGCCGAAGAGAGAGTTTGAATCCCGGCCAGGGGAGCGGGAACAATTGGTGGAGCAGCCGCTGGCGCCACAAAGGGGGAGGAGGACAAAGCCGAATCCGGGGGCAAAAGGTCCGCAAGGACTAGCTTAGTCCGCCTATCCCTCAAAGCCCTGGGGTTGAAGGCCGCACAGATAGTGCAGCCTGAATAAAGATGGTCCACACCCAGGCAAATAACGCACTGGGTATGGCCATCCGCTGGGGACAGCTTATGGCCACACTCGGAGCATTTAGAAAAAATTGCTTTCGGGCCTTCAGACATTCTGAAGAAAACAGGCCCACACGCACACACCTTTACACACAGACAGAAGGGGGGAGGGAAATTAAAATCTACACCAACGATAAAAACTACCCAAATAGATTAAGGGAAAAAAGGGGTACCACACACACTAAGAATATAGAGATTTTAAAGGGAAAAAAGTTAAATTTCTACTTTAACTCACAAACCCAATGCTAGGAGCTCGTTCTCAGATGCTTCAAGAAGCCGGGGCAAATGAGATCTGAGGGCTAGAGGAAGGTAGGAGAGCATTATGGGTAGGGGGAGGAGTTTGGAGCTGGGATCTTTTGCTAGGAAAGCTGCCGGCTCGGATCCGATACCCACAGGTTGCTGATCAAATGAAGTTAACTACTTCAGATCTAGACTTCATCCAGCAGCAGTTTGCCAAAGTTTGTATTCTGGGACGAACATGAAAATGTTTCAAGGGATCTGCATTCTTCCCCAATTAACAAAATAAATGCAGTCTTTCAAAATTGTTAAATTAATCTTTCTTAACTAAACCTAGGAGAACAGATGATGTTTTACTTTACACAACATAGTTACTCTAATGCCTGCCTTCATCTCGTCTTCCTGTCAAGCCCCAATGAAAAAATGTCACTGTTCATATCCCTCGTAGACTGTCTGAAACTACTTTGTGTAAAATCTGATGTCTATTGTCCTGCATAATAGCCAAGATTTTTCTGGAAGACTGATTCATTTCAGTTTGCTAAATGAGCAAATAAACTGATCAAAAATATTTTCAGTCATGATCCAGGTCAAAAGGCAGAAACACTTTTACAGACAAGTACTGTATCTATATTAGAATAATCAGAAATGTGCAGTAAATTGACAAAATTACACATCTTAAATGCATTTCAGAGGTTAAATGAATAACTGTTGCACTTACGGTATACACTAGGGAATGGAAGCTTATTTATACAACAGTCATTGATGATGTCACTAGCAGTGGTAGAAGGGTTGTATAATTAACCTTGGTCAATAAAGAACAAACGCTTTGGTTGCTGGAAAATGTACTACGCAAGATGCTTTCTTAATTGAAAAAAAAAGTTGTTCATCTTCTTAAATTGATAGAAAACTAATTCCATGTAGCAGTATCATCCAGGCATGTTTTACGCAGAATTCCAAACTAGTGTTGGAAATTTAGTATTGGCATGAGCATATTAAGAGCAATGCATTTTTCTTGCTCCAATAGTCAACAGATTGGAAATTGTATACACTACCCATTGATTTAGAACCTTTTCAGATTCACAATGTTTGATCAAATGCAATGCCAATATAGCTGTCCTCATGCTGTTGTTGGCTTACATGTCACAAAGGAAGGGTGGCAGCTCTGGCTCACCACACAGGGGGTATATATAGCTGGAGTACTAGGTATTCACCCAGTGAAGCTCTGATCCAGCTGAGGGGATGCCACCAAAGTACCTGCACTACATAGCCAAGAGAAATTAGCATGCAGAATCAAGCGTTCCCTTGGGAGGTAGCAATTGCAGGATCACAAGAGCGAGAAGGGGGAAGTTGAGTGCTCCCATGAGGAGAAGCATGTCCATCTCCTCCATCCCCCCCCCCCCAGTATCAGGAAGATGGCCTACTCCCTACTGCCACTCACCGTGCAAATGGAGGGCTGATGAGGATTCCCACGCAGGAATGAATGAGCCACAGCACTCTCACAACCCTGAACACCCAGCTCCCTTTCTTCCAGAATGCTTGTCCCATCTGGGTGAAGGTATAATAGCCACTGGTGTAAGGTCCTTGTGTGAGCAAAATTAAAAAAAAAAAAAATTATATATATATATATATATATATATATATATATTATATATTTATTCATTTACAGAAGGAAGTACAGAACCGTTGAGGTCTTTTATTATAAGGGAGAATTTTTTTTTTTTTTTTTTTTTAGTAACAAACATCAGTTTTAGTTTTAATGGTTAGATGGATAACAGTTTTATAGGAGTTTCAAATGGAAAGTGATTCTGAAATGAAATGCTATGCTTGTAGACAACTGCATGAAGGATCATATTAAGGTCATGTTTGGAAGATCATTTCTACCTTTACACCCTTGTGGTACACTTCTGGTGAGTGCCTGGGACAGAGAAGTTAGTATCAGACGATATCATCAAGGACTTGACAGAAAGAGACAGCTTTTCAACTAAGAGCACAAATTTTCACAAAATCCACAGTCGTTGAGCATTTCAATTATTATACTGTGACCGACTGTCAAACTTTTTTTTTTTTGGTCTAGAAAGACAACACCTGTAAAAATACTGTTTTCCATGCTACAGATCATCTTTTTTGTCTGTGTGTATATGGCCACTACAGTAATGCATCTGGGTTGGGAGCCATGATATTGATCTCAATGAATGCCATAAATTTGGACCTAGTAAAGAATTCACTAAGGCTATTTTTTTTTTCAAATATTCTGCCTAGTGGGCAGATGTTAGAAATAGGCCAATAATCATCTTGCGAAGATGGGCGATTAACTGTAGCGGGAAGAATAAAAAGGCAATACTTAAAGCTGCATGTGATTACACTAGCAGTAAGTGAAACACTGAAGATGAAAGATGGAAGGTCTGCAGAGATGAATATCAGAGACAAATGAAAATGAGTGCAGAATGTAAAACACAGTTTGTGGAAATAGTCTACATTGTCTAAGAATTCCCTGACAGTTTTGCAGGAAGTAGTCATTCGAAACAAAATGGAAATTTCCCAAGGAGACTACAGAGTGGGGCATAAGGGGTGGGGATGAGAATGTCAGCAAATGTTTGTAAGGAGATAAAAGCAAGGTTATAGACAAGTATTACAAAATTATTCCACTGACATCTGGATCAGCTAAACTTGGAAGAGTTTAATTTTGGAAAGCTTTTAATTGAGGAGGTGTGTTTTATAGCTTTACTGAAATAGTTGTCCTATGGGAGCTGAAGAGATCTAAAGATAGGAACTTTGATCTTCACTATTTTTGATTATTGCATGGGTTTTCATTTGTGTACAATAGATGTGTGTAGTGAGGTCATTTGGATTCTTCTTTCAAAGTTTCCGGGCTTTAGCCCTTCATTAAATTAGCAGAGTGCTGTTGAGGTCCAGGGTATGCTGTAACTTTTCAGTCTACCCTTTTTAAAAAGAACAAGTTTGTCTTGACAGAAGGATCGTTACATCCAGACAGACATCCACCTGATGAACAATGCTGTATAATGTCAGATTATGATTCTGGAATGTTTTTTGATCGTTAGAAGTCAGGTAAGAAGAGCTTTAGGTGCTTTAAGAGGCAAGTATGAAAGCAGTGGAGAATGGTCACCTGAAAAAAGAACAATGCTGGCAAAAATGGGAGTTTACTAGGGATATTAGTTATGAGGCTGAGAAATGTGGATTTAAAAGCTGTTTGGACAGATTCTAGCCCTTGTGGAAACCAGCCTAGTATGATCATGTAGAGAGAAATAACTGATAGTAGATTTGTTTTTATCTTCCATTTTTAAGTCACCAAGAATTATTTACCTACGGTGTTAAAAGTTATTCAGAACTCATAGAATGGTATTTTCAGTAACAGAGAAATCCAGTGGGGGATGTCCACGGTGGTCAAGTGAATTTTAGCATGACCACTATGTTAATTCAGGAGCCGTCAAAGTTTAGGTCTTTAGCACTACCATAGTTATGTTTTGTAAGTAAAGTGGAGATATTTTTAGAGCACTTATGAACAACTGGCGGTCTCCACTGGCCTTGTCATTTGCCAGGTTTGTTGTCAATAACACACAATCAGAAACACAGACAGTTGGAGATATGGAAAATAAGCCAAGATTTGGTGATGCAGATTTCTTTAGGTTGATGTTAATTTAACCAGAGAGTTTAAAAGTTAGGTCATTTGCTGTCGATACTGCCTATATTTAAACAAGCAATGCTAAGATTCTTGCCATGTAGCCAGACATGAAAATGAAAGTGGACTGGCCTAGGAACGGATTCAGTGTCACCACAGAGAAAGAGAGGGTAAAAGTAAGGTAGTCAGTCTGAAAATATGCACAAAATAGTACGACAGTTAAATTTATAAAAGCAAATAAATATGCTAACATGAATTTCATAATGTAACACCAGCAGATATTTAATCAGTAACAGCCACAGATAGGAGTGTTTATTTCATGGTATGGATTTGTAAGGAATAACCAGTTCTATTGGGTTAGATGTGGTATAAAAAATGGAATTTTGTTATGCAGGATACCTGGTAGGAGCAGAAGAAAACACTTGATTTGTATGGAAGAACTAATTACACAAGTAATGCACATGAGGAAGTGATGGCATATTGACAGTGTAAGGTGGAAAGACAAAGGTTTAAAGTATGCAAAGAGAGTGATGCTACAGTTATGGAACAGAACACAATGTCTGACAAAAGAAAGCAGTGAATATTGATAAGAGTGAAAAAAAGAAGTTATGTCTTACCATAACGTCCTATCTCTGTTGTTGATCTTCGTTTATTCATTACTGATGGGTTATCGGTTCAATCCTCGGAACAGAGTTGGCCAATATCAAGCTCGCGTCAGCCAAAAACTCTAGAGCCAAGGTCCTATCCAGAATGCTCTACTCCGTGTTACCTCAAATCAAGTTTGTAAGTTGACAGATAAAAGTAGAGGTTACCCTCTGGTCATAACAGACCTACCAGAAAGGAGTACATGAGATCAGCCAAGAATCTCCGGATGGGGGACGGAGGGTGGGAAGGAATGAATGAATGAAGAACAACAACACAGATGGAATGTTATGGTAAGACACAACTTCTTTATCTGATGTTAATCTTCGTTCATTCCTTACTGATGGGATAGAGTCCCAAGCTACCTGTATTCCTGGGTGGCCCTCATGGAAGGACATTCCTGTGCACCATGGAACGAAAGGAAGCTCTACCTCTGGAGGCAAAGTCCAATTTGTAATGATGAATAAACGTATGAGGTTTAGCCCAAGTTGCAGCTGAGCAAATATCATTGAGGGAAGACAGTATGGAAGGCTGCTGAAATTGCCATAGATCTTGTAGAATGTGCTTTGACTCTATGAGGCAAGGTGAGATTGTTTTTGTTGAAGCCAGTGCATCACCTGTATCTACATGGTTGAGAAATTGTAACTTTGGATACAGGATGACCTCGTCTAGGTCCAGAAAAGCCAGAAACAGTTGGTCTGATTTACGGGTAGATTTTGTTCTGTCCAGATAAAATTGTATTTGCCTATGAACATCCAAGGAGTGCAAGCAATACTCTCCCTTGTTAGAATGGTTAGGAAAGAACACTGGGAGATCAATAGACTGGTTGATAGATCGCTCTGGCACCACATTTGGTAAAAAGGTAGAATTGGTTCTCAGTGATACCCTATCCTTATGGAAGATGAGATAAGGAGGTCTGATGCATAAGGCCTGAAGTTCTGACAACTGTCTGGCCAATGTGATTGCAATCAGAAACAAAGTTTTCCACGTGAGATATTTTACATCACAAGAGGATGCAGGTTCAAAGGGTGGAACTGTTAAAGCTTGCAGAACCAAAGCCAAATCTCAAGGTTGTACGGGTTCTCTGAAGGGAGGTTTTAGGTGGATAACCCCTTTCAAAAAAGTCTTACAGAGTCTGTGTGATGCAAGTGAAGAATCTTTTAAAACAATATGAAAATTTGAGATGACAGCTAAATGTACACGGATAGTAGAGGCAGACAACCCAGAGTGGAAAAGATGTGACAAGTAATCTAATACCACCGAGACCGGGGCTGATAAGGGGTCTATTCGCTTATCTGTTGCCCATAAACAGAACCTCTTCTATTTGTTAAGATAGATTAGTCTGGTGGACAATTTATGAGATGCAATAAGAATACTGAACACAGGAGACTAAACGTTTTCATTCCTGGCAATCACAGGAAGTGGAGAAACCAAGCTGTCAGTTTCAGGGTTGTTAGCCTGGGGTGACTCAGACCCTGTGAATGAGAGATGAACGTTGGTGATGGACTGAGGATTCATGGTTGATCTAGCAGGTGAGGCCAGAGGAAGGGAAACCAGACTTGCCGAGACCAATATGGAGCAATGAGGATCACTTTGCTCTTCAACTGTCATGCTTTCTTTAGAAATCGGGAGATGAGGGAAGAGGTGGATAGGCATAAAGAAGACCCGAGGGCCAAGCGTGGAATAGAGCGACCCTTGGTGATGGTTCCCGAGGGGGGATCAGGGCAAAGTAGTTGCTGCACTTGTAGTTGGCTGGGGAGGCAAATAGGTCGCAGCAAGGCTGGCCCCAGCGGTGGAAGATTTTTGCCGCTATCAGAGAACTGATGGACCACTCATGGGGCTGTAGAATGCACCTGCTCAATTTGTCCGCTATCACGTTGGAGCTCCCACGAATGTGCGTTGCAATCAGAAAGAGGTTGTGAGCTATCGCCCATTGCCATATTCTCAAGGCCTCTCGTTATAACGGGTAAGATCTGGTGCCCCCTTGTTTGTTGATGTACCAGACCACTGACATGTTGTCTGATTGGATCACAATAGTCCCCGACGGAAGGATGGAGTGAAATGCTTGCAACGCTAGAAGCGCCGCCCTCAGTTCCAGGGCACTGATATGCAAAAGGGCCCCTGTCTCCGACCAGGTGCCTTGGACAAAGTTTCCCTGACATAGCCTCCCCACTCCATCAGGGAGGCGTCCGTGGTCACCGTGGCTATTGGTAGATGGGGGTTGAAAGGGCAAGACCATTGTTGGGAATTTTGAGACATCCACCACAGTAAATCGTTTGCATCTCTGAGTCACACTTACTTGAAAAGACAAAGGATGTTGTAGAGGGTACCACTGGGTGAGAAGTAGCCATTGAAGAAGTCTCATGTGAAATCTGGCTAGGGGAACAATGGTGATTGAAGCTGCCATTGACCCCAATAGCTGAAGTACAGATCGAGATGGGGATTTGTGGTGAAAGAGCAACGGTTGAACTTGTCTTATTCTCTGAAGTCTGTGTTCTGGAAGGGATGCTCTGCAATTTCTTGTGTCCAACAGTACCCCTACGAATTCCAAAGACTGAGGTGGGGTTGTGTTGGATTTCTTCTAATTTACAGTGATTCCCAGGCTTCGAGCTGTTAAGAGGGTATACTGCAGGGTGTCTTCCAGTAGACGCTTGGTGGGGGTGGTAAGGAGACAGTCGTCTAGATATGGAAACAGATGGAATCCTTGAAGTCGCAAGTGAGCGATAACCACTGCCATGCATTTTGTGAACACACTGGGGGCTGTAGCAAGACCGAAGGGCAGGGCTCAAAACTGGTAGTGACTGGCTCCTATATGGAAGCGGAGGTATCTTCTTGAGCATTTGTCCATCTTTATGCGGTAATACACATCTTGAAGATTTACGGAGCACATCCAATCGTCTTCTTCCAAAAGAGGAAGGATAGACTGAACTGTGACCATCAGGAATTTCTCTGTTTTTACAAATTTTAGGGTAATGAGATCCAGAATTGGTCTCCAAGTCCTCATGTCTTTTTTGGCACTAAAACTAACCTTAAGTAAACGGATTCTATCTGGTCTGGGGGGACCATCTGGATGACTTTTTTTATAGCAGCTTTTTGATTTTGTGTGCTACACCTTCCCTTTGACTGGGTGGAAAGTCGGGTAACACTCTTGATGAGACTGGGCAAAGATGGAAGGGGATGTGATAGCCTCCGGATATAATCCGTTGTATCAAAGAGACTTATCTTTTGCCAGGCAGCAGGGTACAAGAAGAAATGAGCCCCAACCACTTCCAGAGATGAGCAGTCGGGCAACGCTTCAGGAGCGCTAAGAGGGTCGACCAGAGAAAGAATCTCTGGAACCCCAGTTTCGCGGACCTCCTCTGCCCCAAAAGGGGCATCTTCCATTAGAGTTTCCCCCCCTCTGCCTCTACGGGAAAACTCTGCACATGTATCCCAGAAAGAACCCTGTGATTTCTTGTGCCAAATCTTTCTGCTACTCTGACTTCTGGAATAGAAACATTGAGGAATGGAGTGTCTGACACCAACAGCAGACAAGGTCTTGCCATCTTGTTCACACCATGCCAATGTATCCTTGACTTTAGGGCCAAACAAAGAAGTGGCCTCTATGGGGGCATTCATGAAGGAAGCCTTAAAGGAGTCCACAAAGTCACAAAGGTGCATCCAAGCATGTCGTCTGGTGACTATACCTGCACCTGCTGCTCTAGCCATCCCTTCAGTTGGGTGAGAAATAAGACACATGAAAGAGATGGAAATGGACTCTAGGGTGGCTATCTGAGAAGCCACATTATCACGGACTTTGTCAGAAACAGCTCCTGCCAAGGTTTCAGAGAGCTGGTTGAGAAGATCTTGCTGAAGCCTGGTAAAATGTGCCAAATAATTGAAAAGAACTTAAGGCGAAGGTCGATGAAGCAAACACATGCTTCCCTAATCTGTCAATTGCCCAGGACTCCTTGTTGGGCGGATGGACAGTTTTGCTCTCTCCTGCCAAATCCTTCTTAGCAGCAGCTGCCACCACCATAGCATTGACTGGGAGACCATGTGACCAGTGGGGTTGCAGCGCGGGGCGCGATATCTTGTCTGGCCTCTTAGGTATCGCTTCCATGGTATCAGGCGCCTTCCCATGGGCGCTGCACGATGAGCTGGACGACCTCATTGGCAGGCGGGGTGACCCAGGAGGTAGAGGGCCAGGCATGAAAAGCTTGCAGGAATACAGATTCCTCAGAGGAAGGATTAAAGGGCTTCCAGTCACCCCTCTGAGGATCTCGAGGATGTCACCAAAGGACACCTCATCAGAGGGTGACCTTAGGGACCCTTCCCCGTCATCAAAATCCATATTTTCAGTCAGTAACTCTTCAGTGGAGTCCATGTGCTTCCTCTTGCATGATGCTTTGCGGGGCTCTTCTCAGTGGAAGGTTCTGGGGAAGACTGCAAAGAGGAGGTCTCCTGAGGAGGAGAGACCTGAAGCTCTTGTGCCCAATGTCCGGGGGTTAAAGCTTGTGGCAGTTGCGGCACAGAGGGATTAGAGAACTCTGACAAATGAGCTTTGCCAGCGGAGGCAAGTGCCCTCTCCATGGCCTGAAAGGCTGGACCGCCCAAGGAGGGATGGGAGCCCGGAACAGAGCATGACAACCTCGGAACCGAGGTCACACTCCACCCCGATGAACCCACCCCCAGACCAGGAGTCTCAAGAGGACCATGAACCATAAGAGAGAGAGCATCCCTGAAAGGTGCCATAGAAAAAAATCGGTGTGGAGCTAGGAATGCCCTCCCCAATGGCACAACCACTGGCCTAAAAAGAGCCCGATGCACAGTGCACCAAGGGCCACAAGGACAACTCCGTTCCAAAGCGAGATCCACTACTGGAGTCGGAGGAAAGGAAGCTGCTGTCAGAGTAATAGGCTTTGAGACTTGAGTAGAAGTCGAAGGAGGAGTATACGTTGGGGTTTGAGGCAAAATACGCTCACCTGAATGAGGGAATGTGGACTTTGACGGTTGAGAGAGACCTCTGGCCCCAAGCAACTGGTCAACAAGCTGCAACACATCCTGCTCAGAAAGACTCTTGGTTGACCTCATGGAGAAGGCTGATGGTGATTCTGGCCTTTCCAGGAAAGGACTATACTGACTGCTTGCAGAAGGATCCAATGAAGGGGAATATTTGTTTTTGCTAGTTCAATAGGTGCAGAGCTTAGAGAAGAGGAAGTCTGCACCGAAGAAAACAATGTGGAAAAAGTCTGCGCTTAAGATGTCAGTGCCATGGTAGTTGAAGGTGTCTGCGCCGTAAAAGCAAAGGTCTGCCCCGAAGGGTATGGTGTCGTAGTGGAAAGTGTCTGCACCAGCAATAAGAATGGTGCCGAGAAGGACTGCACCGAAGTACATGGTGTCGAAAAGGTCTGCGCTGTGGAGTACAGAAGAGTCATACTTGGGGCCAAAGGTGACTGTACCAATGGTGCCAAAGGGGACTGAACCTGTATCGATGGTGATGTTAGGGGTTGCGACAGAACTGTCGGAACTGTAGTTGTCTGCACCGGAAACTCCGGTGCCGATATCGATAAAAGAAACATGGCTGTAGTCAGGATCATTTGGGGCGGTGCCGAGCCTGGAGCCAACAGGGTCACAGGTGGCAGCGCCGCAGTAGTAATCAATTTCACCTTCTTGTGAGTCGACTCCCTACGATCTCCAGAGGGAGAAGAAGGGCGTGACTTTAATGAAGAGGAGGGAGAACATCTCTTGCAGGGTTTAACAGGAAGGGGTGAGCCCTCCAACCCAGAAATAGCCTCAGAGAAAGGAGACTTGAGGAGACCTTTCAAAATTAACTTATTCTTCCTCTCATTGAGAGTCCTGGTAGAGAAGTTTTTACAGATCCCACACGGAGGATCTACAGTCAAGTGGGAGACATTAAGACAGTAGACACAAGTCATGGCCATTGGAAAGCGGTAACTTATGCCTGCAATCCTTGCGTTGCTTGAAACCAACAGAACTTTTCTTATCCAACATAGCTGTTGTGAAGAAGCACGGTAGCAAACGGAAGAATAACTGCTACCCAAGAAAAGGGTAAAAAGAGAAAAAAAAGTATTACCAACAATGGTAATGGAGAATTACCACAAGATAAGAAGAGAGGGAAATAAAGGGAAAGGACTAAAGGGAGAGAGTCTAAAGTGTGTGATAGGGTAGGAAAATATTAGAATAAACTTTTGAGAAAATTTTAGAGTAATAAACTGTCAAAACATTAGACACTTAGCTGAGAGAGTGGCTTGACATGGCTGTACGAGATCTGAGGTAACTGAGTAGAGCATTCTGGGTAGGACCTTGGCTCGAGAGTTTTTGGCTGACGCGAGCTTGATATTGGCTAGCTCAGTTCTGAGAATGGAACAGATAACCCATCAGTAAGGAATCAATGAAGATTAGCAACATCAGATTGGTAGTTTTGAGATTAGATGTAGGGCTGAAAAAGGGTAACAATAGCAAATAGTGGCATTTCGAGATGTGGCTATAAAATTACCAGCAATAAGAGTGAAGTGACAAAGATATCCAGTTTACAGAATGACTCTTAAATGTAACCAATAGTGTTAATAGTTTGAGGGTTACTATTGTAAGCTTGAGTTGCACAGCTGAAACTTAGAAGACATACAATTTGTATTAGAGTATATTTAATGTAGGTATGTGAGGAAAGTGTCAAATAGAAAAATAACACAAATCTGAAAATGTGAAGAGGCAATGAATGCCAGGGGGAGAGGAATGAAACGCTAATGAAAGGCCTACTGGAATTACAAAAGTAATCTCCAGAGAGCAATGTTAGAGGATATGAAGGTAATGGGGAACGGTTTATTTAGAGTGCGCAATTATAATGCAATGCATGAGAAGTGGCTGGGGAAGGAAGTGGGAGGGGAGTGATGTGGGCACTGATCAGGAGCTTTTTGAATGTAATCAGTTCACACATGTACAACAGATGGTGCCAGGTGGGTTGGAGAGTTTAAGCAAATGTATGCTACAACTGCAAATAAACGCTACAAATGGAAAAATTAAAAAGACTTGAGGTGATAACAGTGACAGGGAGCAGCCAGAACAATAAATAAAGGCAGCGAATAGTCAGTTAAAGACTGATTGAGCAGTATAATTAAATGCTTCACTGATGACAGAAGTACACAACAACAACAGAGATCTCACAAAAAGAGGGGACAGAGCACACACAGGATGGGAATCAATTTACTAAACGCATTTGCATCAATGTCATTCTGTAAGAAAATCATCCAGAAGTCACCAGGATATCCGAGGTTGGACTTTTACCCATTACTGTGAAATCACAGAGTCAGTACAGAAAAGTTAGGGAAGGAGGGTGTAACCCCCACATAGGGGGGTGCAGGAGACTTTCCCTAAAAAAAAAAACTTTGTTTTGAGACTAATAGTGACGAAAGGAGCATTCAATTTTTACATCAAATTCCATTTTGTAGGGAAATTCATTCAATAGACAGATATGAATCCAAGAGGATGTAATGTAAGGTGAAAAAAGTAAAAGAATGCAAAAAAAAAGACAGGAGTCGAAAAGACAAAGTGAATAAAGACAGAAAAATTGTAAGGCAAGGAGGGCAGACTAACCAACAAGCAAACAATGAAAAGTGGAATAAAGCTGCTGTAGTGTTTGTATATATTGTATTCTGTAACATGACTACTGACATTTACAGACCAATATGTGATGTTTAAGACTTGCATATCTCATAATATATTACAATTTCTAAGTTATAGGCAGTTGGTGTGAGATCCTGAAGTGTTAATATTACTTGCGTTGAGTTGCCAAGTTAGAGTTAAATCTCTGATTAAACTGATAGTGTACCCTGACACTTCTAACACAACCAAAGAATATTACTGGATAAACAAGTAGTGCATGTTTTGACATGGTGTCAGAACCCAGAGTGTTTCAATGAATGAAAACAAAAAAAAAATCCTTACCACTTATGAAACCACATTGCACAAACTCTAGTGGATTTATAAGTTCAGATTCTAATCATTTCAACAATTAAAGCCACTTTACCTTTCAAACTTATTTTACCAAATTTAACCTGTTAAGCAAAAAAAGGAAAAAAATCTGCAAGGATGACAAAGTTAAACCTACCAGAGACATTTGACTTTTCAAAATCATTTGGCTAACCTGCCTACAGAGGTTTGCACAATTTTGTGGCATCAATCAAAAGTAACAGATGAAAACCAGGCAAATACCCTACTCTACTCTCTGGGTTGATAAAGTGGAGGTTATATATAGTTTATTTTCACTATCGGAAGGCCAGAGTGTCAAATAGAGGTCAGTAACTATCAAACTCAATGATCATTCTGTCCCACTAATACACAAAATGGTATGCTTCCACAGACATGTAAAAGTAAACAGCGAGTGTGCTGAAGCTTTTGTGAGACAACTTTATGACATGACATAAAATTTGTGGGCTTCATGGTACAAAAGACATGCAAGTGACAGAACAGTGATTGGACTGTCTGATGCTGAAGTGTCTCAGAAGTTAAAAATGCATTCATCTAACTTTAGAAAAAAACAGAATACACCAGAGAGGTAGAATTAGTTAAAAGGCAAATTTCTAATTCAAACATGGCAAAAATGTGCGAGGTGAGATATAAAGTTAATGGTAATTTTCATAAAAGGCATAATTCTGGCCAAAATAAACAAATGTGCAAGAAGTGCGACTGTAAGCTAGGCAAATGCACAGGGTCTGAGCATTATCACAAGGAGTCAAAGTAGTGTGATACATGTGACAGAATGTGCAAGAGAAACAACAGACAGACATTTTACTGCCATTTGTAAGACAAAACAATGAAAGAGGTTGCTTATGAAAATAACACTAAAATAATATGCTGAAACCATTTTTCTTGGTTTCAGTCATTACTGTGTCTGATGCAGAAGATTGACAAGTTAAAATTCCTAGTCAGTGAACAAAAAAGTGAATTTCAAGACTGATACACAGGCCTGATGTTTTATATAGAAGCCTCAAGAAGCAGCTATTCTATCTTTATTCATTCATGCCCCACTGCTTTAGGTGGGCAAAAACTCAAGGGCACTGTTAAATCTCTAGCCATCTCTAAGTGAAAGGGTCACAAATTTGAGTTTGGGGTTTATGTACAGGATGGTCCATGCACAGTCTAATAAGCAAAACTGTGACATGCAGGCTGGACTTGATTGCTGAAACAAATTAAGTTACTGTAGACATGCTTGGTAAAGTTGACCTGTCTGACTGTATCCTTCTAAAGATTTAATCTAAAACCACGTTATTCCACATACTTTAACCATACATAGGTAGGTGACATTTCCTTTTGTGCCCAAATAAAACAATTTAATGCAAAGCCTTGACATTAACTAATGTGTGACCAAACAGAGTACCCACTCACTCCACAAACCCTCTGCTTGTTGTGCACGCCAACAGTAAATATTGAATACTGTATTTTCTTTTCAAATGTTTTTGCGCTTTGTGAAAATCCTGATATTCTGTCTGTATCAGTGTTATCTATACCTTAAATGTAATTACATGTGTCTGCGGGTCTACTATTGAAACAAACATCACAACGTAAACCTATCAAAAATGCGGTTTACATGTTCGATGTTCACAATAGTAAACAGCATTAAAGATCGAGCACCAAAGCATTCGAAGTTGAATTCGACTCCTGCATTCTGGTGTCCAAACTACAATGCACTGACCGTCATTTTTTACAGGGGCGCAAGCCCCCCTGCACTCCCCATATGGGGGGGGCTGTGCCCCCCCATACCCCTGCCACCTATAACTCCAAGAGTGCACTACAGTGCAGAAAAGGGTAATTTCCTGATCCCCATTGTCCTGGTCTTCAGGCTTCCAGAGTTGACATTGTAACAGTCTCCCAAACTGTTTTCTGCACTCGGACTCACGCACAACTAAAATTGCGCACAAGCCACGTTCAACATATTGATTGTAAACCGTGTCTGCAGCCTACAGCTGTATCACTCTAAGCAATATATCTCATTACTGTGTATTTAAACAAGCTGCTCATTTTTATGATGACTGATATATGCAGCCCTCCTGCTTAGGCTGCTTACAGAAGTAATGATTTTAAACTTGTACAACTTGGCATGTATTAAGGTTTTATTCATAAGCATACTGAATACAGTATAATTACACTCAGCACATTACAGGGATGATAATTTGTGGTTAAAACGGCCCAAGGCTTACATTGTATGACTTTTTAGAATTAAGGTCAAAAGGAAATACCTGGATTGGCATGTCAGATATAGCCGAGGAAGGCAAGTGGATTTGGACAGATGGAACAAGTGAGAACATCAAACCCAGTTTGCCCTACCGCATGTAGCCCGGGTTCCTGTCTACTGAAAACACTATATAAGGGAACGTGTAATTATCTCCCTGTGCTATACTGGTTCCCCAGGCTTAAACTGAGAACATAAAAGAAAAAACAAAACAAAGTGTATGTATCTTATTGTAAGCTGTTTGCACTCCCTATAGCTCTATTGTACGCCTGCCTGTGCACGCTAACAGCCTACTGCAGACCCCACTCAACCTGCTCTTTTCAGTCCATAACCTCCCCCTTAAATCCTCGTGCCCCTCTACTGCAGTTTCAGATCCATCCACTAGATGGCAGCATCTACCTATTTTTGAATTTCCCACTTTAGTCTAAATAATCTACTTAACAGTTGTCTGCACTAGTTTAGCCCTAATGCCCTTACCTAACCTCTGTCAACCTCCCTGCCTTCCTCCTAGTCTCACTTAGCAAATTAGTGCCTCACCCCTGTGCCTTTCTTACTTTGTGCTTGCTATCCATCTTACTGATTGTTCCTCACTGACTTGCTCTTCCATCTGCTTGGCTCTACCCGCTCCGTTCGACCTGCGGACTCACTCCGCTCACCTACCCTGCCCCCATTTCCCACACACCCCTAGCACCTCTACTCTTATAGCCAATAGTCCACACTCATGTCCTTTCACACCCAATCAACTAATCCCTAAACTGAATCAAGCCACCTCTCCTAGTTTCAACACTTTACTATAACTCCACCCCCTTGACACCACCACACGTATATCCCAAGCCCACCCCTACCTGATATTCAATACAAGCACCATGCCCACCAAACCTGCCACGTTATTAACTGTACTAATACTTATTAGCATATCCTACTTAAACTATCTCACCAGGCCTCTGTATGTCAATCACTCTCCTCCATTTCATACTACTACCTCAATCCAAATACAGCATGCACACTCCCAAACTTACATATCCCCTAACCTCTTCTTCCTCAACAATACTATGCTCTTCCCCTATAGACTTGTATCTTACCCCGACAATACCTTTCTCATCAATAATACCTCTATCTTAAATCTTATAACCCACAAACGTGAAACTTAGCAATTCAAATACCTACTCTCCCACATTCGATATTTAACCTCTATGTTTCTGTCAGGTGACATACACTCAAACCCCGTCCCCTCTCCTTCACACAATTCTACCTCCCCATCCCACCCACACTACTTAGCTGGTAGGTCTCTCTACCTCACATCTCTTAACACTCAAAGCATCTGCAACAAAATCCCTAACCTCCACACCTGGCTTCTCTACAATCAACCAGACATTCTATCTATTTCTGAAACCTGGTTGAAACACAACATCAAAGACTCCGAACTTATTCCACCCAACTACCGTATTATTAGAAAAGATAAAACATGTAAGAAAGGGGGAGGTGTCGCTCTCCTTTACTCCTCATCCCTCCTAGTGACCCCCTACTCCAAACCCATCCCTACATTTGGTAATGCCAAAATAATCCCAGCCCTTCTGCACATAAATAAACTAATCTGTATAGTCACTCTCTATATCCCTTCCAGGAGATGATGTCCACATCCTCAAGGACATTTTCTCCTGGTTCTGTACTAACATTACTAATGAAACTATTATCCTGGGTGATGTTAACATTAACTGGACCACAATTCAATCTCCAAACACTTCCCTAGCTATAAATCTATATAACTTCACTCAACTTATTACCTCAACAACTAGACCATCCTAAGACTTCCACCATGGGAGCACCTTAGACTGGATTCTTGTTTCACATCCTCACTATATCAGACAGTGGCACCCTTCCCAACCCACTAGGTGACCATTTTCCCATTTTTGTCCAAAGTCTTCCCTCCTCCCTCCCTACATCTAACCCATACCTATAACTCTACGCGGTGCCTGAAAAACTTCAACCCCGATGAATTCTCAAATGCACTAAAAAGAGTAAAGTAAACTGGAATCCACTAAAATCTTTATCCCTTGATAATGCCATTTCCTACTTAAATACAATCTTCTTAGACTTGCTAAACTCCTTTGCCCCCTGGAAAACAAAACACACAAAAAGCAACCTTGTACCATGGTTAACATGGTTACTTTGCTCATCATGCGACTCAGAGATAAAGCGTGGAAACACTACCATAAAACTAAAACTACCACCACCCTAAACGAATACAAAATACTTTGCAACAAAGTAAAGAAACTTATTACCTCAGACCGCAAATCCTATTTTTTAACACTCCAAACCAACCACAACGCTATCCCTAAAAAGTTCTGGGATGGAATCACCTCTCTCCTTAACCCAGGTAAAAAAGAAAACCCCTGCCATGACCCTAATGCCTCCCACCTAAATTTAACATCCCAATTTAATTCATTTTTTATTGACTCCATAGCCAAACTAACATCAACCTTTACTAACAACACTGCTTCCCCACTCCCACACCCACACATTCCTCCTGTCCCTATTAAGTCCAGCCCCCAACCTCCTCCCTTCTCCATGAATCCTATCCCCATATGTACTATAAAAACAAAAACTACTCCAAAAAATGAAACCATGTTCTAATGCTCCTGACAAGATACCCTTCCTACTTCCTAAAACTCACAGCAGAACCCATTGCCCTCCCTATCTGTATTCTAATCAATAGATCAATTTCTGAATGCTATGTTCCCCAACTGTGGAAAAAGGCCTTTATTATTCCACTCCATAAAGGTGGCAACAACAATGACATCCCAAACTTCAGACCTATCGCTATCTTATCCCCTATTTCTAAACTTCTTGAAAAATGCATCCACCTTCAACTTCTACCCTATCTCAAACAACAACCTTCTCACTCCCACTCAGCATGGATTCCGACCAGGCCATAGTACCTCCACTGCTATTCTCTCCTTCCTAGAGATCATTAACAAGGCCCGTGACACCGGTCATACCGTATCCACCCTCCTCTTAGACCTTTCAAAGGCGTTTGACACCATCTCACACAACCTTCTCATTAGCAAACTCTCTAAACTAAACCTATCCACCTCCACTATCAATTGGTTCACCAGTTACCTATCAAAACAGGCAACAAGCAGTCAGGTGGAAAAAAGCTATTTCACCTTTCCTAGATACTCCCACAGGTGTCCCCCCAAGGATCAATTCTAGGTCCTCTTCTATTCATTATCTTTATAAATGACTTCTATCTTGCCATCCCTAACGCTAAACTCATCCAATATGCCGACGACTCGACAATAATCTGCTCTGCCACCTCTACTTCTTCATTAATAAAATTAACTCAGGAAGCATTCTCTTCCACTGACCAATGGATGCTAACAGCCATCTGGCACTCAATACTACCAGGACTAAACTAATGATATTTACGCCTTCCAAAACCACCACCTTAGCTATCACCAGTCAAAATAATATAACTCTCGAAATAGTCTCCACTGCAAAACTTCTAGAAATTATCCTTGATGATCAGCTAAAGTTTGATAGTCACCTGCAAGTTAATATTAAAAAAAACCACAAAAATTAGGCATGCTTTACCGTCGTAACCGTTATCTCTCTCCCCCTACTAGATGTGTACTCGCTACTACTTATCTCATCCCTTCCCTTCTATATGGTGCCTCTATCCTTACTAATCTGCAATCTTCCCTCAAATCAAAACTCTCCTCCTGTTACTACAAAATTTCTAAATTTGCAACTGGCCATAGATCCACTACCCATCACTGCATTTCCCTACATCAACTGGACTGGCTTGAGCTACCCATCTATCTCACCTATACCCAACTTATCCAAGCACACATACTTATTTTCAGCCCCTCTCTCTGTCCCTCCCTTGCCTCCACCTTCAAAATTCATCTTCCTGACCGATGTCTCAGATCTAACTCCCAGAATTTAATAGAACTCCATAAACCTTCCCGTCCTCCAGGCAAGCAACTCCTATCCTTCTCCCTAGCATGCCACTGGAATTCTCTTTCACCTCTCATTTGTACCACTAACAGACGCTCTGCCTTCAAAACCCTACTTCACTCATACCCAACTTCACAATGGGAATGCTCTTGCTCCCATCCTACATAACTTCCACACCTTAACTACTCTCCACAAACTAATATATCGGTAAATAGCCCCCTACAGTCTAACTACCTAATAATAACTGTAGGAACTACCATATTTTACAGGAACTGTAACTCTTTTGTGCTCAAATTCAATGCATTACTCTAACTAGCACCTCATGGGAACTTCTTACTTATTTTTTTAATTTTCTCTTATTCATGTAATTTGTTATCATGTATACTTGAGACTTCTTGCATTTATATTTATCTTCACATTTCATGTATTATGTTATTGTGTATTCTTATGACTCTTGCATTTATAGTGCATCTTGTATTTCATGTATTTTTCTGGAGCTTTTCTCCCCAGGACTCCACTGAAAACGGGCTCTTTGTGGCCCATTTGGACTATCCTGGCAAACAAACTGCAAATAAATAAGAGCTGACTTGGTCTAGAGCTTAAAGAACTACAGCTTACTAAACCATATTCTACTGTACTGAATTTGTGATTTTGTTGTTGTTCCTTAACTTGTTACCTAGCTTTTTATACTGCTCTTTCACTATATGTGCATGAAGCGTACCCCTCACAAACTGCATTTGTGTAACAATTGCAATGTTATGTTAAATGTGCATTTTTAATGTTACTGCATTTGCTGTAAACAATTTTGTTGATATAGATGTGGAGTTGGTTCTCAACTCACATTTTTTTACATGCATCTTGATAACATTGCATAGAACTGAGTTACTGGAATACTGTGTCTACTACGACAGAAGCACTTTAAGTCCTAAGCCAGTTCAAGGGCTTCATAGGAATGGCAATGGCATCAGTGGTCTGTTTATCACTTAAACTGTGTAATGCTACCATAAGCTTTGCTTGTGTAACCAAGATTAATGCTTACTGAACTGTATTGCTAGGGTGCAATCTGAATCTATTATATACCTTAAAATAAGACTGCATTCTGTTAAGTATCATTTCTGCTTGAATATCAATACCTTGTACTGCGTATCTGTCTTATGTATACTCTGTACCTCTTACTACTGAATTACCTCTTCCCTACTCATAACATTACTGTTTTTTTTGGGGGGGGTCTTTTCTAGGTAATTAGTGCATTTTCTCCTTGAAGACCCCCTCTCTCCAGGACATAAAAATAGATTTTGACCGCTCGCTTGTTCTGGGACAGGTCTCGCACTAAAAAAAAAATGAACAAGGCTATCACTTCAACCTTTTCACATAGGTGAATACTGTTGTTGTACACATAATCAGAGATTACAGCATTTTTTCCCTCTAATTGTATGGTGTGCACGACAGTTAGGGCTCCCACAATTGACCCCAACGTAAGCTCCAGTCAATATCTGGTTAAAGTAAATTCCTCATACTCACCACTACATGGCGCTACCCTCATATACTTCAGCCTACTAATATTTTACAGTAACTTATTTACCCCAGTTAAATAATTGCTGCAAACATATTAAATACCTGCCCAACCCTATTAATTAGGTTTAGTGCACAATCGCCCCCATAAGTGCATCGTTGATAACCCCATTCAAAGTTACATGCTTGATTCCACATACCTTTCCTTAGTCCTCCACTGATATTTTTTTTCACTCTCAGCCCTGCACAAGCTCGCTCTGCTCAATCCGCTCCCTTACCTTGCCCACCAATTCCCTCCAGTCCCTACTATCTCTAGCTTTATATATCACAGGCCACTCCTTCCAACCTCCTCATAGGCTCTAAGCTCCCCTGAGCTCATCACATCCCACACCCAAAACAACTAAAGCCCTCCATCTCACATCATGCATACAATAACTCTATTAGTTAACCTTCTTTAACCTTACTCTCTACCACCTCACTTCTCAACACCACACATCAACAAACCCCAACAAGAACTACAGCATACATATACCATAACTCACTCCAAAATAGTTACTCTGATATTTCAACATCACTCTTCAATCACAGAGACACCGCCACTTTCAAGACCAAACTGCATTTTAATATACCTAAAAATCAAACAATTATACATCTCATACACCTACTTAACTACATTTCATCCACAATCCAAACCATTATATTCACATTATTATGTCAAACTGGAGATATGCATCCAAACCCTGGACCCTCTCCCACTCAACATATTAACAACGTCACTCTCCGTGAAAACATCAAAAAAACTTTGCATTGTGACATTAAACGTCCATAGTATCTGCAACAACGTGACTTCCATGCATGGCTTACACAGTATACACCTGATATAGTTGCTCTAACAGAAACCAGTCTCAAACCCAAGATATCAGACTCAGAAATACTTCCCCCTGGATATCAAATATTATGAAAAGATAGACTTCATAAGAAAGGAGGAGGCCTACCATTAGTATACTGTAACCACTTAAACATAATACCCCACCCAAAAATAGTTCCCACCTTCAATAATATGGAAATCCTATTAGCATCACTATTTTTCAACAACCATAAACAAATATCTATTGCCACCATCTACATTCCTCCAGGTCCCAATATCCCAACACTGGAAGACTTCCTATCATGGTCTAACCACTACATCTCAAATGAAACCATCATCCTCAGTGACACTAATATAAATTGGCTTAAACACCAAACAACTCCACAAACTTCATCAATCTGTTCAAATTTACAAAACTTATATAAACCCCAACACACACAATCACCCATAGGGAGTAAGACTTGGTTCCTCCTTATTTGTTTACACTGGATATTTAGACTGGATATTAGTATCCCAGCCACAATACTACTCCAGTCCTAACACTATAAGTGACCACATACCAGCCCTGATACACAGACTATCAACCTCTACCCCAAGCATTCATTCATACAAATATACCAGAAATCTAGCCAATTTTAGCCAGTCTCACTTTTGCAACCTATTACAAACACTAAACTGAACCCATTGAAATATCTTCCCTTAGATGAAGCAGTAACATTATTTCAATACTGTCTTCCTAGTTACCCTTAACTCCATAGCCCCATAAGAAAAACAGAGTTAAACATAACCATGCTCCTTGGCTAAGTCAACCAAACATCTACTAATTAATAAAGACCAAGCATGAAAACCACCTTCAAATGCTTGGAAACAAAGCAAAACAGGCCATTAATCAGGACAAAAAGACTTAATTCTTTCAACAAATAAACACCCACAATAATAATCCCAGCCTTTTCTGGAAATCTGTGAACTCATTACTAAATCCTGGCAGCACCCAAAACCCATCTCCATTTCTAGACAAAAGCCCAGTTGAAATCACTGAAATACTTAATAAAAACTTTACTGATATTATCCTTAAATTAGTAAACACAGGCAATACCCCAACCCCCATTAACCCATCCACCATACCTCAAGGCAATATTGGCTTCATGCTATCTTTTCACTTCCAACATGTAGCAACCTCTCCAATATAGACATTACTTGGCAAATTGAAACCAGGGTCCTTATCTGTTGATAAGCTCCCCTCAGAATACCTCAAAATTAGTGCCAAGGCAATAGGTTTCCCAGTAAGTATCCTAATAAACCATCACTTGCAGAACACAGTATGCCAGCTCTGGAAAAAATCAATAATCACCCCACTTCATAAATGTGGAAACCCTTATGACCAATCTAATTTTGGACCCATTTCCATACTGTCCCCTCTATCTAAAATAATGGAAAAATGGATCCACCAACAACTGGTTGAATATCTAACCAGCAACAACCTACTACTCCCTTAACAACACGGTTTTCAACCATCTCACAGTACCATTACTGCCCTAGTCTCCTTCCAAAATTTCATCTACAACACCCTAGACAGTAACTTACTTACATCGGTCCTGTTACTGGATTTCTCAAAAGCATTCGACACAGTCTCCCACATCAAACTTATCCAGCAACTGCAATCACTAGGATGCTCAGATGCCACCCTAAGCTGGGTTCACTAGTTACTTGGAAAACAGACAGCAATCCGTAAAATGGCAGAATAACCTCTCCAACTTTCTTCCAACTTTCTCCCAAACAACATAGGAGTGCCCCAGGGGTCAATCTTAGGACCCATACTATTCAACATTTTAATAAATGACCTACATAAAGTTCACTCTGACTGTACTTACCATACAATATGCAGATGATTCAACCACATTCTGTACCTCCAATAATGTCTCTACCTCCAAAAGAGAACACAAAAGGCCTTTACATCCACAGAACTCTGGCTAAACCAATCACAGCTACTACTTATCCCTAATATATCTAAACTACTCATCTCTGCATCTAAACCTGTTCCCACAGACTTCACTATATTCTCCATAAACAAAAACCTAAACAGAGTTAGTAAATCAGGCCAAACTGCTAGGAATTACTATTGGCAGCAAACTTAGCTTTGACTTGCATATTAATAACGCAATAAAAAAAAGACTTGTTTCAAATTAGGCAAACTTTACAGAAACAAACAATACTTAGACAAATCCATCCAACTAAAACTTTCAAAAAGTCTTCTTCCAAATGGGTGTCCTATCTTCACCAATATCCACAACTCTTTGCAACACAAACTGCAGTCCTGTTATTATAAGATTAAAAAATTTGCATCATCCCAATCAAATCCAACCATTGCCAGGCCAGTAGAGAACTAAGACTGACTAGAATTTGCACATTACCTACATTACACACAACTTACCTTTGCCCATAAACTCACTGATAAACCAGAGTGTTGCCTCCAATCACTGAACCTTACATCCCATCCAAAAATATGCGCTCTAACAACAAGTACCTACTTAAAGTATCAAAACCTAGTAAAAGAGCAGGTAGCTGCCTTTATTCCCATTCCATAATTAAGCTGTGGAACACCTCCCATCATCAGTTACACAATTAAACATAACCTCCTTTAAAAGAAAACTAAAACAACATCTCCACTGATAACCCCAGCTGCACATGCAACACATACCCACAGCCTTTATCTAGAAAAACTGTTTCACATAAGTTCATAAGTAGGTACTAGGCTACTGGCCCTAGGGCCTAAAAAAGCCTAGCCAAATGGTACCCTGGCTTTTGCCACCCAAGAAAATTATTTTCCTTTGCTCCAGTCAAGCAGAGCCACAGAAGTAATCCCCAGGGTAAATGTCCTATCTCCCATCCAATCATCAAGATTTTTCTTGAAGAGCATTAATAAGGAGCTTTGTTCGATATAGATAGGTAGTTTGTTCCAGAGTATGGGAAGTCTATGGGACAGGAATCTATCCCTCCAGCATGTTCTGTTTATTGTGGTGACAATGTTTAGGTCCCTAGAGCGTGTAGCTCGGTGGGACTGGGATTTAAGTGGAGCATGTCCAACAGCTCTGGGTTTGACATACGTTAGGCAGAGGTCGCCTCTGAGTAGGCAATATGTGACAGAGTAAAGCTAGAGGTTTTTGAGACGGTCTGCGTAGGGCATCTGTTGGGAGGCCAGTAAACCTCTTTGTGAGGTATTTCTGTGGCCTTACCAGTTGTTGTAGATGTCTTGTGAGGTACATACCAAAAGGGGCATTGTACTCAATAATGGGTCTAATGAGTGATGAGTAGAGGGGAACAATGACCTCTTTTTTCCTGGATGTGAAACCTTTAAACATAGCAAATATACTTATGTATATGTCACACTGTTACACCATACGAGTGAACACTAATCTTTAGTATCCTAGTCCACACATCAGTACAACTATCTTAACACTTTCTCTTCTCTGTCATTTTCTACTTTTAATACTACCATTAAATACATGCCGCCTATAATCCACATATTCCCACCACCTAGCTGTAAGAGTCTAACTATATCTATCCTACCTTTAAGTTTAACTCTCTAATTCTACCCTCCAACTATACTTACCTTTCCCTTTTCCTACTCCCCCCCCAAAAAAAAAAATTGAGCTGTATTGTTAAGTATTTCTAACTGTATAATTTTCCTACATGCTAATGTTCCATTGTTACTGTATTCTGCCTTTTATAACATATGTGCTATTTAGATAGTTTTCTGTATTATTTAACTTGCTTTATAAGTAACTTTTCTTACAAATTCATGTAATGATTTTCATGCAACTTGAAGCTTTTCTTCCCGGGCCTCCACTGAAAATGGGTCTCAAGCCAGAAGAGATTCAGAGAAAATCAAAGTCCTATTAGCAATAAACCTCTCAATCCTCCAGGAGCGAAGGCTGGGGGAAGGAGGGTGGGATGAAAGAATGAAGGCGAGATGGACAATAAACATGGAACATTATGGTGAGTACATAAATTTTTAATGTTATGTTGTCTTATCTCACCTTCATTCATTGCTGGTTGGGACAGCGTCCCTAGCACCTTCTTTCTTGGATGGCTCAAGGGAAAATACTCTTCAGAACACTGGACCCAAAAGAGGCCCTGTTTCTGGAGGCCAAATCAACTTTGTAATGAGTAATAAAGATATGTGGCTTTACCCATGTTGCTGCAGCACAAACTGAATCCATGGGTAGCCTTGCCTGAAAGGCCGATGAGGTTGCTATAGCTCTTGTGGAATGGCCTTTTATTTTTCCTGGAAGTTCTCTATTCTGAGATGTATATGTGAAGGTTATACAATCAGTAAGCCACTTGGAAAGTGTGACCTTGGATATTGGGGCGCCTTTCTTTTTATCTGAAAAGATACAAACAGTTGATCTGATTTCCTGTATTCCTTTGTTCTGTGTAGGTAGAAATGTAATTGTCTGTGTACGTCCAATTGATGTAATTTGTAGTCTACCCTGCTTTCATATTTTGGGAAAACAGGCAAATCAATGGATTGATTCAAATTCGCTTCTGAACGTACCTTGGGGAGAAATGAAGGGTTAGTTCCCTGGGACACACTATCTTTGTGGAAAATCAAGTAAAGGAGACATATTGACAAAGCTTTGAGTTCTGATAGCCATCACGTTTGCTAGATGGGTATCAAGAAGGCTGTTTTCCATGTTAGAGACTTTATTTGACAAGATGATGCAAGTTCAAAGGGAGGAAGGATCAAGGTGGAAAATTAGAAGTTATGTACTCACCATAACGTTCCATCTGAGTAGGTATCTTCATTTGTCTGCAACCTTTGGGATACGGATCCGATCTTGGATCCGAGCCGGCAACTTTTACCACAGCATAGATCCGAGCTCCTAGCTCCTCCCTTTACCCATAATCCCCTGCCAACCCTAACTGACCTCAGATCAAGTTTGCCCGATATAAGCAATGTAAAGGTGCCCCGGAAGGGGCTAATCCAAGACAGATCGTAAAGGTCAGGGGGAAGGAGGGGGGGGGGGTTGCAGACAAATGAAGATATCTACTCAGATGGAACGTTATGGTGAGTACATAACTTCTAAATCTGAAGTAGGAACTTCATTTGTCAGCAACCTTTGGGACAGAGTCCCCAGATACCCGAATCCTGGGTGGCCTTTATGGAAGAACATTCCGGAGCACTGCAGAGCCAAAAGACGCCCTACCGCTGGAGACAACATCCAGTTTGTAATGGCTGATAAAGGTATGAGATGAGGCCCAAGTGGCTGCGGAACAAATATCATCCAAGGGAACCCTAGATTTAAAAGCCGCCGAAGCAGCGACAGCCCTAGTAGAATGAGCTCGAACCCCTTGAGGTGCAGGCCTTCCCAAACTCTGGTATGCTAAGAGGATACAATTAGCTATCCACCGTGATAGAGTAACTTTAGAAATTGACTTGCCTAAACTTGTTTTGGCAAAGAAGACAAACAACTGGTCAGATTGCCTATGACCAGCAGTTTGATGAGTATAAAAACGTAATTGTCTGTGCACATCCAAGGAATGCAGTTTATATTCTCCTTTGTTCTGGTAATGGGGAAAGAACACGGGGAGATTAATGGATTGATTAATATTAGCTTCTGAAGACACCTTAGGCAGAAAAGACGGATTGATCCTGAGGTAAACTCTATCTGGATGGAAGGATAAATAAGGCGGCTTAATGCATAGAGCCTGAAGTTCAGACACCCTTTTAGCTGAAGTAATGGCCACTAAGAAGGCTGTTTTCCAAGAGAGATATTTAAGATCAACCGTGGCCGCCGGCTCGAAAGGGGGGCTAGTCAAGGCTTGGAGAACCAAGGCCAAATCCCATGGGGGTACTACCTCCCTGACTGGAGGTCTGAGAAGGAAAGTACCCTTGAGGAACGCTATACAAAGCTTAGCAGTCATCAGAGGGCCTGATTCATGCCCTACATGATAATGCGAAATCGCTGCCAGTTGTACCTTGACTGTAGAGCAGCTAGCCCCTTGATGAAAAAGGGTAGTTAAGAACTCCAAAACAGACGTGAGAGGCGCCGTGAAAGGATCCAAGTGATGGTGCTTCGCCCAGATGGAGAAACATTTCCACTTGCTTCGACAGACTCTTCTGGTGGAAGGTTTATGTGCTGCTACTAGGATGGCTTTGACTGGTGAGGAGATTCCGGGAGTCCTAATCAGGAGTGGAACTGGAGCAACCAAGCAGTCAGCTTGAAGTTGACCAGGTTGTGGGGTCTGGAGACCCAGAGGGTGGGTAATGAGATCCGGGAGTGGATCCAGAATCCATGGTGGATGAATTAGGTGAGACCACAGGTACGGGAACCATGTTTGACAAGGCCAGAATGGGGCAATGAGGATCATTTTGCTCCCCAGCCGACTGACTTTCTGTAGGAGTTTCAGCATCATGGGCAATGGAGGATAAGCATAAAGGAGACCAGGAGGCCAAGCATGTACTAGAGAGTCTCTCGGGGACTCCCCTTGAAGGGGAATTAGAGCGAAGTAACTGTTGCATTTGGTATTTGAAGGAGAGGCAAAAAGATCGCAACAGGGTTGCCCCCATAGGGCAAATATTTGTTTCGCTACTAGGGGATTGAGAGACCATTCGTACGGAGTCAGGATCGAACAACTGAGCCTGTCTGCTAGAATGTTGGACCGTCCCGGAATGTGCGTTGCAATAAGAAAGCAGTTGGTGGAAATCGCCCATTCCCACACTCTCATGGCCTCGCGACAAAGGGGATAAGACCTGGTTCCCCCCTGTTTGTTGATGTACCAGACAACTGACATGTTGTCCGTCTGTACTGCAATTGTCCCAATCGGCAGAAGTCTGTGAAGCGCCTGCAACGTCAAAAGCACCGCCCTCATCTCTAGGACATTGATATGCAAGGAGGTCTCTGTGTCGTTCCACGTGCCTTGGACCGTTCTGCCTGAATAGTGCCCCCCCCAGGCGAGAGGCATCCGTGGTCACTGTGGTGACGAGGGAAGGCATCGAAAATGGTCGTCCCATGTGGAGACTCGGGGACCGGAGCCACCACATGAGCGACGTTCTGCAAGCCCTGCTTAGGGGAATAGGATGAGACAGGGAGTTGCGAGACAGGGACCATTGTTACTTGGAGCGTCCATTGCAGAACCCTCATATTTAGGCGGGCTAAGGGTAGTAGAGGAATAGCTGCCACCATGAACCCTAGAGCCCTCAGGATCAATTCCGCAGGTGGAGCAGAAAGAATGAGAATGGCCTTGACATGCAACCTCAGGTTCTGAAGCCGATCGGGAGTTAAGAAGGCAAGCATTATCCTGGAATCCAATCTGGCCCCTATAAAATCTATCACCTGTGAAAGGACGAGAGAAGATTTGGTCATGTTGATAGTTAACCCTAGACGTGGAGCAAGGTCGAGGAAGTAATCCCTGCCTGAACAGAGTAGATGCCTTGTTGGGGTGATGAGGAGCCAGCCGTCCAGGTACGGAAAGACCTGAATTCCCTGAAGCCTCTATGACCGCCAAGACTTTGGTGAACACCCTGGGGGCTGAGGTGAGACCGAAAGGAACGGCCCTGAACTGGAAATGTCTGGCTCCCAGCCGGAAGCGGGGGAACCTCCTGGAGTGTCTGTCCACTAGAATGTGGTAGTACGCATCCTTGAGGTCTATCGAGCACATCCAATCGTTCTCCCGTAATAGGGGGAGAATAGATTGTAAGGTGACCATTCGGAACTTTTCTTTGGGTACTGCCAAGTTCAGGAGAGAGAGATCGAGGATGGGTCTCAAGTCCCCCGTCTTTTTTGGCACCAGAAAGAACCTGGAGTAAAACCCCGATCCAAACTGATCTGGGGGTCGGGTTGGATGGCTCTTTTTTGTAAAAGCTGCTGGATTTCTGTAGCAGCTGCCTCCCTCTGATTGGGTGGTACGTCGGGGAGGCATCTGTATTTGGGGGTTACAATAAAGGGAATTTGGTAACCTCTGGATATGATGCGAAGCACCCAGCGATCTGTTGTTATGGACTCCCACATTGCTAGGTGCTTCGAAATACGCCCCCCGACTGCCTCCAGAGTGGAGCAGCCAGGCAACCCCTCAGGGGTTCTGCGTGGGCCTCTCAGAGAAGGGTTCGCTGGACCCAAAGTTTCTGGGACCCCCCTCTGCCTCTTGGGCAGCGTCCTCCCCGTCGTCCTCTGCCAGGAGAGGACTGGTTGCCTGGAGCAGACTGGGACTGATGCGATTTTCGGAACCACATCTTCTTCTGACCCTTTTGGTTCTTAGAAAAGGACCTCTGGGGAGCAGAGAAGCGGACTCCGTCGGTAGACAACGTCTTCCCGTCTTTCTTGCTCTGGACTAAGGTGTAGCGAACGGTTTTGCCAAAAAGTGCAGAACCATCAAAGGGGGCATTCGCGAATGACGCCTTAAAGGGTTCCGAGAAGTCACAGTGTCAGAGCCAGGCCTGACGCCCGATTACCAGGCTGGCTCCGCCGGCTCTAGCGGCTCCTTCAGTGGCGTGTGACAAGAGCCGCATAGCGGTATTAGAAACTGAACGTAGAGTAGACATTCGGGAGGAGTACAGATGCTTGTCTCCTTCCGACATGGACTCTGGGGGGATGCAGCGTATTCTTTTATTAGATCCCGCTGCATCCGGATGACGTGTGCCATATAGTTCAGCGCTCTCATAGAGAAGGTTGCTTAACTAAAGACCCGCTTCCCCAGGTGGTTCATCGCTCGAGAGTCCTTACTCGGAGGGTGGACCGCAGAGCTCTCCTGAGCCAGCTCTCTCTCTCTGTGGCCGCTGCCACCAACATTGCATCCACAGGGGGACCTCTACTCCAGTGGGTTCTCTCAGCAGGGGGACTCAGGATCCTGTCCGGGCACTTGGGAATAGGCTCCAGTGTCCGGCTCCTTCCAAGCCCTGGTGGCAATAAGGTCCACCAGGGGATCGGGGGAAGGGGACACCCAAGAGGTAGATGGCCCTGCTTCGAACGCCTCTAGGAATACGGACTCATCGGAGGAAGCCTTAGGGGTAGACCACCCCCCCCAATCCTGAGCATCTCCATGATGTCTCTAAAGGAGACATCCTCGGGGGGGGTGACCTTGGGGAGCCTTCCCCTTCAACTAAGTCCATATCTTCGGTAAGGAACTCAGGGGAGTCCATGTGCCTCCTCTTACACTTGGCTTTGTGGGGGACCTCTTTGGGGGGGCTGTCTGAGGAAGACTCACCAGCAATATCATGTTCCGCAGGAACACCCAGAGACATCGAAGCTGGCTGTCCCGAAGGCCGGGTGATGGGAGCCCGGACCAGCTGAGAGGGAGTGCAGGGAGGAGCCGAAGCCAGGACCGAGGGTCTGGATACACTCAACAGTGCCATTTCCACCACTGCGAAAGCCGAGGGGGAGCCACTCTCAATAGGCTCCGAGAGTCGGCTCCCACTCGGATCCGAAGTGGGGACCGGATCCGGGGCTGAGACCCTCGGATCTGAAGGACCCGTGTGCTCCGACCGGGACGGAGCCGAAGTCACACACAGTCCCTCGGATCCGAAGCTCCACCCACGGCTCCGAGAGGTCGGATCTGACAAACTCGAGGGACCAGTCGGAGCCGAAGTAACTAGTACTGTCGGCTCCCACACACCCCCGGATCCGACGTGGCTCAGCTCCGAGTGCTCCGAACCCGGGAAGCGGGATGGAGAAGGAGCGACTGGGGCAAAAAAAGGGGTCGAGCGCAAGAGCACTCCCATCTGCAGCTGGGCCTGGATGAACCTCCTCATCATCCGGTCCATGTCTGCATCTGACATACTAAAAGTAGACCTCGAAGAGGCCACCGAGGCAGACCTAAATTGACGCCTTGATGACCTCGACGGGGACCGGGTTGCCTCCTCCCCAGGTCCCGGTGAAAAACAAGGGGACCGGAGCCAAGGAGGAGGCGATCCAGAAATCCTGGATAGAGAAGCCCGCTTGGCGGGCGGGGCCGAGGAAGAGTCCTCGGCCCGCCGCTTATGGTGCTTCTCCTTCCTTTTGGTTTTTCCAGCCTCCCTATCCTCCGGAGCCAAAACGGGAGGTTGAGTCCCGACCGGAGGAAGGGAGGCAGGGGTGGTCGCTACTGAGGACTGGGTAGCGGTCACCGAAGGACCGGAGGTCGGCGCCGAGTCTGGGGGCAAAAGGCCCGCCAGAATCAGCTTCGATCTCTGGTCCTTAAGTGCCCTGGGGTTGAACGCTGCACAAATCGTGCATCCCAAAGAAAGATGTTCAACCCCAAGGCACCTAATGCACCGGGTGTGGCCATCTGCCGGTGAGAGCTTATGGCCACACTCGGTACATTTTGAAAAGATGGCTTTAGGGGGCCTCTGACATATCTAACGTAAACCACACTCACTAGGCCCCTAACACACCACAAACACACACTACGGAACAGCGAGGGTAGGGAGGAAAAAATTTTAACAAAAAACCTACACAAACTCACTCAATCACACAAGAAAATACAAAATTTCTTATCTTTTTTTCACAAAAAAACCTTCCAAATGCCAGGAGCTCAAAATCCAGCTTGTTGGCTTGAAGCGCAGCAAACTAGATCTGAGGTCAGTTAGGGTTGGCAGGGGATTATGGGTAAAGGGAGGAGCTAGGAGCTCGGATCTATGCTGTGGTAAAAGTTGCCGGATCGGATCCGTATCCCAAAGGTTGCTGACAAATGAAGTTCCTACTTCAGATCACAAAGATAAGGTCCCAAGGAGCAGGTGGTTCTTTCACTGGAGGCCTTAGTAAGAAAGTACCTATCAAAAAGGCTTTGCAAAGCCTGTGGGACATGATTTTTCATCCCATTTCTCCAATATGATAGTTTGATATAGCAGCTAATTGAACTTGAATGGTAGCTGCAGGTGCACCTTCATCGAAAAGTTTCACTAGAAAGTCTAATATGGTTGTTACAGGGGCAGTGAAAGGATCAATGTGATTGCTGAGCGGCCCAATGGGAAAACGTTTTCCATTTGCTACCACAGTCTCCTGGTTGAAGTCTTATGGGATGAAATCAAAACATATTTCACTACAGGGGAAATATCTGGAAGCGTGGCTATGAGTGGAAGTGGAACAGCCAAGCTGTCAGTTTGAGGGTTTGAATTGACAAATGTAGCGTCCCTGAGGGATGGGTCAGGAGGTCCGATACTGGGTCCAGAATCCACATCTCCTCTTGGAGAAGGGGCCATAGAAAAGGGAACCAAATCTGACAAGGCCAGTATGGAGCGATGAGTATCAAACTGTTCAACGTGCTGGCTTTCTGAAGGACTTTGGGAATCAAGGGAATGGGAGGAAAATCATACAAAAGTTCTGGGGGCCAATCATGTACAAGTGCATCTCTCGGTGACTACCCTGGAGGGGGGGGGGGGGTCAGAGCAAAGTAGCTGCTGCATTTGGCATTCATGGACGTGGCAAAGAGGCCGCAGCATGGCTGGACCCACTTGCGGAAAATATGCTCCACAACTTCCTGTTTTAGGGACAACTCCTGAGGAACTAGAATAGCTCTAAGTTTGTCTGTTATTACGTTGGATTTCCCCAGGATATGCGTTGCTATCAGAAAACGTTGGGAAGAAACTGCCCACTCCCATACTTCTCTAGTCCTCTCGACATAGGGAGTAAGACTTGGTTCCTCCTTGTTTGTTTATATACCACACCACCGACATGTTTTCTGTCTGGATTGCAATTGATCCTAGTGGGAGGGAGTTCTGGAATGCCTGCAAGGCCAAAAGCACCGCTCTCATCTCTAGGACGTCAATATGCAAGTGGTTCCCGTATTCCTGCCAAACGCTTTGGACAGTCTTCTACAGATAATGTGCCTCACACCTCATCTGGGAAGCATCCATGGTCACTGTAGCTGTTTGTGGAAAAATGAAGAGTCTGTCTAAATCCACGAGTAGAGTGAAGCCATCAGCACAGATCCCTCTTGCAGAAGTCCGTTATGACAATCTTGTGAGACATGGGCAGCTCCGGCATGGACCATTGGGTGAAAAGAAAGAGATAAGTCACATGGAGGCATTTACCACGGACTTTAAGGTGGAGAGCTGGAAGGGCATCTTGTCCGAAACCCCCGCAGCTGCAGAACCTTGGAGGGTATCTCCTAGCTCTTTCAGAAGATCCATCTGAAGTCTAGTGAAATGGGTCAGGTAAGTTCAGTGCCACAAGGGCAAAGGAAGCTGACTAAAACATATGTTTTCAGTATATGTCCATCGTCCGAGACTCTTTAATCGGTGGATGGGCAGATGAGGAAGTCTCAGACAATTCCTTTTTGGTGGCTGCTGCCACCACCATAGGATCTACTGGGACACCTTTAGTGAGGAACTCCCTATCTGAGGGCACAGTAATAAATTTATTTGGCCTCCTAGGAACAGGTTCCACTGAATCCAGACAGCCCCATGCCTACAGACTATGTTCGTGAGCTGGTCGAAAGGTGGAGGCACCCAAGAGGTGGAAGAGTGAGACATGAAAGCCTACAGGTACACAGACATCCTCAGAAGGGTTGACCGACTTCCAGCCACCTCTCTGAGGATCTGTAGGGTGTCTGCAAAGGAGACATCCTCAGAGGGTGACCGTGGGGACCCTTCTACCTCAACAAGGTCCGTGTCTGAAGTGACGGACTCCTCATGGTAGTCTAAATGCTTCCTCTTGCATATCCTCTTCCGAGGGACCTCCTCCTCAGAGGGGTACTCCGGTGAGGATTTGGAAGAGATCACTTTGCTAATGGGGAGTCCTGGGGTTTCGGGTCTCCACACCTGGGTGGAGGTGATGGCACTGAGACATGCACTGGCGCTTTTGGAGGAAGAGTAATAGGACCTGACAGCAGAGCAGTCTGAGGGGACAGCACATTTATCACCTTGGAAGTCCCCCATCCCTGATCCAAAGAGGCCTCTGGCTCAGAGGAACCAGAACCCCCCCCCCGAACCAAAGCAGTGGGCTCCGAGGCCAATGTAGGCGCCGAGCTCACCCGCTCAAGCCCCAAGAGGTAGATTCGGGTCAGACAACTGTCAACCTGACTCTCCTCCTCAGACCCAATGGGAGACCTTCGGCTCCTAGCCCCCCCCCCCCTGAATTCCAATGGAGCCGAGGAGGTCGGAGCAGTAGTCAGGCCCAACAATCCCAGAGCAGGTCTTGGCACAGAGATTCCGCTACAATTGGGGCCAAGTACTCCTGCTCCGAAACCCCAGAATGGGTCAGAGGAGGAGCTGGCGAAGGAGAAGAGCTGATGGTTGCCTCCAAATCCCTCTGGGTTGGAGTTGACAGTATCTTGGGCCAGCGTCGGCATCCATAAAAGACTCTACCACCCGCTCCACATCATGGTCTGAAAGGCTTCTGGAAGATCGAGAGGACAGGGTCGGAGACCTCACAGGCTGTAACAGCGGAGATTTCAAGACTGGGGAGACCAGTTCCAACACTGGGGAATGGCTCCAAAACTGGAACTCTGCCAGTCCCGAGATCACAGTTGGAACCGAATTTAGAGAGTTCTTGGACTGAGGAGTCCTTCACCTGTTTGTTTGCCAGCTCCGAAGGTGAAGCAGCAGAAGACGTCCTCTTACTTGACTTTTCTGATCTGGAGAACGGAGATTTCACAGGAGTTTTTGAGGTATTCTGATTCTCTTCCAAAGCCTCAGAGAATGGGGTTTTTAACAAACTTCTCACTAAGAGTTTGTTCCTTCTTTCCATCAGTACCCTGGAATTAAAGGCATAACTGAAGGAACAAGACTCCTGAAGGTGGACAGCACCCAAACAATATACACAGCTGGTGTGTCCATCAGTTAGTGACATTTTCTGGCTGCACTTGTCACATTTTTTAAAACCCGAAGGTTTTGCTTCTTTAGGATCCTTTGGCATCTTACCAGAGGATAATACACTATCAGAAAAAACTACAAGAAACACTTTTTATACATAGTAAAGACAGTTAACAGGTAAAACTAACTTTATTACACTACTACAGAAAAAGGAAGGGGAGACACAGTTCTAACCAAACAAAACAAACTGATTGCTGGATACAATTGGAAAGGAAAAAGCCTTCCAAGTTAAATGGGCTGAAAGGAGCCCTCTAACTAAAACGGACTACCCAAAGAAATCAAGAAAGGCGAAGGTAGGGAAAACTAATCCAAAATTCTCTGACTTAAACGAGTTTGGCTGGGATAGGGAAAAAAAAGGTCAAGCAGGCCTAGCGGCAGACGACGGCCACCAGAAAAACAAACAACAAACACCAGAAAGCAATACCAGTCCTAACAACTCAAATTGTTAAACTACAACAACAATAACTATTTTAAACTAATTTTAAACCAGTTTTGCAAAACTATAAGGAAGAAAAAAATCCACTTAGCCAAGAGCCTGCATGGAGCACCCGATCTTGTTTAGTGGCAAATGAGATCTGGGTAATCTTCCCTGAGCATGATGGTATAGGGTATAGCCCCGAGGTGGTGGAAGCTCTCAAGCTTTTGTATAGGCCGAGTTGGAACAGATTATTGGTTCCAAAACCCAACCAGAAATGAATGAAGGCGAGATAGGACAACATAACATTCCATTGTGTGTGACTGACTTAGGCAAGCCCTAGGTATAATTAACTAGTAAATGTACCAGATCTTGCACCCATACTTTGTACTTTAACTGATATGTTAAAGAAAGATGCGCCATAGTCATGAGGACATGCTCATGTCAGAGTATTTAGTAAAGTAAAAGTAATGTCAACAGCTCCTGTGCTAGAATGATATGATGTCACTAACAAACAGTGAGTGCAGATGCTATTAGCTACAGCCTGGGTGCAGCATTACTCCAAAATGTGTTACATCTGGTTGCCCACTGCTGCAGAATACTTAATGCTAAACAAATATATTTGAAGACTGAAAAAGTGTGTGTCTTGCAAATAAGTGGGTATATGAAAAATTCTCCAGACACTCACCACAGCTTGAGAGCTTCCATCTTCAGAATGATCACAAATCACTGGCTGTCCTAATCTAATTCATATGACTTGGATATCCAAGTGTCACCAAGTTGCTGAACATTGTTAAATGAAACTAAAGAAGTTTAATGCCAGAGCAATACACATGCCTGTAAAATAAAGTACAGTTGTACAAGTAAATTTACCATAACAATAGGTGTTTCAATGAATACTGCTTTAGTATCCTACACTGTATACGTTATATCCAGCAAAGGTTTTTACAGCCCAACAGCTTCTAAAGCTTTAGGGCACCTTTCACAAGCCCACTGCATTAGTCAGCTCAAGCTAAGCAAAAGACAGGTTTGGGCACCATGGCCTTCAGAGCTTAATACTGAGATGATATTGCTAGGAACAATAAAAATCAAATGTCCACACCCTGGCATAAAAAAAAAAAAAAAAATACAAGGGGGTATGGATAGAGGGAGCAGTTACTGCAGCAGTGGTTATTCGACCATCTACTGATATAGCGGGTTTATTTACACAATGTACAACGTTCTTCAAACTGATCAATGCTGCAGTAGCCTAATCTATTATGGGTAGATTACCATAGCTTCGAACAACTGAAGTTGGAAGGAGAGAGTCCAGTAGTCCCTGTAGAATGGTTCTAGCAAAACCTGACCTAGGCCTGGAGAAGTAATACAGACTGCAGTGCTTCGAAAAATATGTACAGAGGACCAAGTTGCAGCTTCTAGAATACTTGAGTCCAACCCTTTCCAAAAATCCATAGATGAAGCTAAGGCCCTGGTACAGTATGCTTTGACCCTGCCTGGAATAGTTTTGGTGTCATGGGAGTAACAAAAGGTACCAGCCTAAGGCAACCACTTAGAAATAGTCTGATTTGACACAGGTTGGCCCTTCTTAACCTCACAAGAAATTAACTCCTCATCGGAAGTTCTGAAAGATTTTGCTCTGTCAAGACAGTTTTGGCAATGTGAGGTACTGCTATCAGTGCCAGGGACAACAGAGCAGTGCATGCATAACATGTGCCTGCATGGCTGGCTGGAGTTTTATGAATGGTTTCATGTTGTTTGGCTGTCACACTGATTTGTACAGATTGCCACAAACCACTACTCAGTGCAAACCAAGAAATAAAGAAACACAGTGGCAAGGAAACACTTAGAGCTTAACAAAATATTTAATGTATTTAGCGCTTTCGTCAGTCCGTTCACAATGACTTCATCAGAATAACATATCAATGTAAAAAGCACAATATAAAGTCTCTCCCTACAAATAATTATGCTTCTAATTAACCAATTAATCTATGAACCCCTAACGGCTAACTTTTCAAGTGACAATGCAGCTTCCTATCTAAACAATAAAGTACAACATGTAAAATACATACAAAATTACATCTATAAAATATGATGCCATAATAAAAACGTCCTACCTATCTAATTACATATAGTTTTATACTTCAAACAAATCAATTCATTAAATACACCATAAAAATACCTATACTTCATAAAGTGCCAATGGATGTATAAATGCTGTTTAAAACATTGTTATAGGTGGAATTCAGATTTTAACTTCAAATAACTGGCCTGGAACACAACCTCATTCAGCCCAGGGGGATATGTGGCATTCACCCTCAATTGCCACATCAATTCTTTATATTCTAAAAATATGTCACTAGGTCCCCCTCGTTCATTTATTTCTACATGTTCCAAAACAAAGAATTTGAAATTATGCATAGGGAACTTACTAAGATGTTTTGCTAATGCGTTGTTGTTATTACCTTTACTTGTGTCACATATGTGTTGGTATATCCGTGTTCTGAAGGTGTTTTTGGTTTTCCAAATATAATACCTTTCACGCACTTGGCACAATGCGATGTATACCAGCATTCTTTGTACCACAACTGCTTTTGGGCTCAGAACTTATATATTGTGGTATTACTACCCTATCACCTTCTAGTATATATTTACATTGGAGGTGGGCTGGTGGTGATGGATCAGCAGAGATATGTGGATAGTATGTTAAGAAACCTATATGGGGATGGCTATGAACAGGTGTCAGTTAACCAACTTAATATAGCTTTAAAGGAATATTGATGCAGCCTTGTATGAGTTATTGATGAATGACCAAATTCAGAAACAAGAATATGAGTTCATGACACAAACTAACCAGAGGACTCCAACAATATTTGGAATCCCGAAGATCCACAACCCCCCCCCCCTTAAGACCTATCGTAGATGCTAAAGCTTCAAAGACCCTGACTATTGCTAAGATTCCCGATTATCAGCTAAAAGACAGTTTGAAACAACTTTCCCATATAATAAGAGATTCATGGGACTGTCTTAGAAAAATCAATCAGGATTGATTTTAGTATTATTTAGTATTGTGATACTTGTATCTTGGTGACAATAGAGGTGAAAGACCTTTTTAATGGCATACCACATCATGAAGGTGTGGAATGGTTTTATGATTTTTTGTGCAACACCCAGTTTTCAAACACACTAGAATTCTCACATTCAGAACCCTTATGGAATTAATCCTTGAAAACAACTACATCTTATTTGAGGGTCAATTATTTAGACCGACCTCTAGAGTGGCCAAGGGGGCAGCTTGTGCCCCTGTGTTTGCAAACATTGTGTTGACACAACGGGAACAGACTAAGGTTTTTCCATCTGATGGGTACAGGTTGTGCAAATTCTATGGCAGGTACCTGGATGATATCTTGATTATGTGGGGTGGTAGTCAGGACGAACCTATTGAATTTCTTAATTTTCTCAACACCAATACCACTTTTTTAAAGTTTGTCATGGAAACCAGTCTAGAGTACACTAATTACCTAGATATTCAGATTAAGGAAAAACAAGGAGTTTAAGAAATTCACCTACACAATATACAGGAAACCAACATACTCAAATACATTACTGCACTTTGAAAGCAGCCACCCCATACATCAAAAAAGATCCCTGGTTAAGGGACAGGGGGTTAGACTGGCAAGGATGATGAGTGAGTTGGATACATTCTCGCATGAAAGGGATGTTCTTTTGGATATGTTGGTTAGGAGAGGGTACCCAAGGGAATTTGTGCTACCAATATTGAAAGAGGTTACCCATAAGAGTGGCAGGACATTTTTTCCATTGTTGGGGTTGGGTAAGGAGATTGACCTACTAAGCGAAGTTAATAGGAACAGTGTAGGATGCAACGGGAACAATGATGAAGACATCTTTAATAAAGCAATGATTTTAACATTTACCCCCCCCAGTTCCCACAAATCAAAGACATTCTGTATAAAACTGGTTTCTATTAAAAACTGATTAACAGGTGGGGGATAAGACAGTAGAAAAAACAATTGTAGCATACAAGAAGAATACGTGCATTAAGAACATGTTGGAACGTAAGGAGGAGGGAATGGGATCCCAAAACAGTAGATATACCAAAAGGTGTGGTCATTGTTCCCAGTGTAAATATATACTAGAAGGTGATAGGGTAGTAATACCAAAATATGGGACTAAGTTCTGGGCACACAGCCGGCTTTAGGCACCAGTGAACCCTGCGGTCACTGGAGGCCCCCTGTTCCTGGGGGGCACCCAACCACAGCAATTTATCTTAAATTGTTATCTTATATCATGTCTGTCAAACCAACAAAAGCTAGTACAGCAACCCTATATACTTACTAAACCGGGAGGGTAATAATAACTCTTATTTAAATCGCCTTTAAAATTCAAATTCAAAGATATGGTTATAGTAACAGTGTTTTATCAAGTAACAGGCTTCACAACTCCATTAAATATTTTACCACTGACATTGTGCCCTTACCCTAGTTAAATCCTGCTGGTGGACACTGTCTCCACTAAAATTAACATAGCCAACTTTAGGTACTTGCAATACATGTGGCTGCAGGGCCCCCTTAATCATCCTTGACTGTGTAGGGGCCCCAGAAAAGCTGCTGTTGGTTGTGGAAAAATGAGGAGAAAAAAATGTACTGATTTCCCGATCATACACTTACCTTAACAAGGCTGTGATATGACCCTTTCAGGTTAAAGCTGATAAACATGAGAAAAGTAAGCACTAGACGGATCACCAAGCAGCCAAGAGCAACTGATCTCGGTGCACACCTTTGATTTTAAGAAGAGTTGAAGCTCCCAAACTTCAAGAATTGTTTTCCCTTTCAGGAAGTTTTATAAATACCGGTAGAATACCAGATACTATAAAATTCAAGTTTGTTGCTGAACAATTCTGTGCAATGCCAAAAATAATCATAGAATAAAGGCTCAAAATCAGGAACATGTTTTAAGCATTACTCTAATTCACTTAAAAAGTTAATAGATAACACCTTTTGCATCAACATGCATTTTATGACAATGAGAAGTGCAAAACTCTGATGTCTGAATTTACTGACTGTGAAATCCTGAGTGATTTACCAGCAAGTCAAACTTTTTTATGAAAGGAGCAACATTATGAGGCAAAAAAATCAGGAAATGTCTCTGAAATCAGGCACAGTCACAGGTATGCATTACTCCTCAATGAGGCAAATAAAAGTGACTTGCCCCTGCTGCTGTTTGACGACTGCTAAACAGCACCTCAAAGATGTACAAAGAAGGTCACCATATATCTTGAGTAGGGGCAGTGTACTATCTAGGAGCAATACAGTGGAATACATTACTGTAATCATTATTTTTTTGACTTTCCTCAATCACACATCAGGTACGTATACAGGTGGCTGCCTTTGACGGTTGGGATGAGGAGGCATGCTATGTATGTCAGCAGACACTTGAAATACATGCCTCTGGCAATTTGAATCTCTGCTTCCACCCCAATCTAACACCAGAGGGATACATAGGCATTTACTGTCTTTTTGGGAGTGGTGGTCAGGGAGGCAGACTGTATTCCCAGACAGGACATGTTTATCCTCACAGCAATTGTTTTGCTAGCTTATTATGAGCTCCTATTTTGTCATCTTTAAACATTAAGCCTTGTTCACAACTTAGGTCTTTCTTGAAAGAAAAAAAATAAGACTGAAATTCTTTTCTTACTCATAATTTTTGTTTAGACCACTGTTGGATTAAAAAGTTGGGAAAATGCTCTAAAACGCATCCCAGAGAATCTATAACCCCTGTAGCTTCTGCAGGCACCTGCTTAATTTTATTAGAGTTATTTCTTAAATTATTACTCCTCTGTCTTGGACATGAAAGATGTGTTGAAAGGATGGAAGGAAAACTAAAGCTGAACCATACTGAATTTCTTTCCTTAATTGTAATTTCTGTTCAAGCCATCACTGGATTAAAAGGTCAGCTAAAAATTAGAAAAAAAAGCCCTTTAAAATATACATTAGAGCACATAGAACGTTATGGTTTCTTGAAAAAGCTGAAGAGTAAGGAAAATGTGAGTAAAGGAAGAAATAAAAGTAATGCACATGCTATGACGAGCCAAGGATGGGGGGGAAACAGAGGGGAGCACTGAAGGATGTGGGGGGGGGGGGTGCTGAAACAGTACGCAGTGCCTAGGGTGCAATTTCACCTAAATCCAGCCCTGTACACAGAGTTATTGTAATGTGTCATTGTTGCAGCCAAATGCCAGTAACTGTGAATGTCCCTTTGTGAGATGAGCCAGCACAGTGTTGTACACAAGCCTGTTGTAATGTAAGAGCATCAAAGCTACAGGTCATTCTGTGGGTACTAATGCTAAAAGTTTGCAGCATAAACTAAAAGGTTGCTTTGGAGGGGTGCCAGTGACAGGGTGATACAAAGACTGAAAATGCCTAGGGGACCCCCAAATCGGCACTTGCTGGGGGCCCCAAAATTCTAACACCGGCCCTATCTGGGCACAAAAGCAATTGTGGTATAAAGAAAGTGTATGAAAGGTATTATATTGGGAAAACAAAAAACACCTTCAGAACACAGATATACCAACACGTATATGACATAAGTAAAGGTAACAACAACAACACAGTGAAACATCTTAGTAAGTTCCCTATGCATAATTTCAAATTCTTTGTTTTGGAACATGTAGAAATAAATGAAAGAGGGGGACTTAGTGACATATTTTTAGAACATAAAGAATTGATGTGGCAATTGAGGGTGAATGCCACAAATCCCCCTGGGCTGAACGAGGTTGGAACCCTGGCCAGTTATTTGAAGTTAAAATCTGAATTCCACCAATAACAATGTTTTTAAACAGCATTTATACATCCATTGGCACTTTATGAAGTATAGGTATTTTTATGGTGTATTTAATGAATTGATTTGTTTGAAATATAAAATTATATGTAATTAGGTAGGATGTTTTTATTATGGCATCATTTTATACATGTAATTTTGTATGTATTTTACGTATTGTACTTTATTGTTTAGATAGGAAACTGTATTATCACTTTAAAAGTTAGTCGTTAAGGGTTCATAGATTAATTGGTTAATTAGATGCATAATTATTTGTAGGGAGAGGCTTTATACTGTGCTTTTTACATTGATGTGTTATTCTGATAAAGTCATTGTGAACGGACTGACAAAAGCACTAAATCCATTAAATATTTTGTTCAGCTCGAAGTGTTTCCTTGCCAGCCAGTGTGTTACTTTTTTCTTGACTTGTACAGATGCTTGTGTTAAAAATGTAGCAATGGTATTAAATGTTTATGCTTAAACAAAGAATTCTGGAAGGGAGGAGTAGAGGTTTTTGAAATTGTTCTATAGCTCTCAGATATTGCAATAGTTCTTAGCAAACATCTGTGTGTGTATTGTACCAGAGTCAGGTGATCAAATGTGATGTCATTCTATAACCAAAACCGAGAGGATGGAACTCTCACAACAGCTTCTTTTGTTTTCTTTGGAATCGGATATAAAAATCTATGACAGTCAGTTAAGTTAGTTCACTTGTCAGTTCAGTCTGTTAGAAGCTCATTACCTTGCCTTGTGGAAGTAAGCATCTAATCTTGCTTTGCTGTATTAAGTTAGCCAGGGAGCAGTTATTCTTTAGACAGTCAGGAAATACAGTGAGATTAGTTGAGTATTGATTTTCTGCATCTACATCTGTCCAACTATGTTATTTTTATTTCTCCACTCTGTTTATTGTAGATATTTAGTATTCTCATGTTTTCTATTTTATTATGAATGATTAAATATTTTTATACCTTTCATTGTGGCTGGTCCTTTAGAGAATACTTTTAACGTCTTGACAGTACTTGTGTTTATTTTAGTGACAGCTTGGCCACTCTGAAAAGCCTGGTTGCTTTGATCACATTCTACTATTTGTTCGTACTGATTTTACGCCGTACAAATGGATACCCTATTAAGAGCCTGACAGTGGTTGAATGGTGGCAGCAAGGTAACCTTATAGTCTGGGCAGAAGGGATGCAGCTAGTAAATCCATGCCAACCTTTCCCAGGAGTGTGTATGAAAATCAAATACCCAGGTATGGGTGTCAGTTACTTGGAACTGGGACACAGTGCCCCAAAGTGAGTCTTGTTTGGGATCTGGAGAAACAGAATTCAGTCTCAGGTCTGGACAGGGCTCCTTGTGTGCTCTGGGGGAACTGTGCTCGATGCAGACAGCTGTATTTGAAATACTGTGCAAATCCATTCCTGTTCTTAGTGACCATCTCTCACCGGTGTCAGTGGTGAGGACTGAGGCTTCTTGATTACTGGCCCATGGTAATGAGAGGCCCATCACATTTGTATCCAACGGTTTAGATCTCAAAGAAACCCTCTCTCTGTGGAAAATAGGATAAGGTTGACCCAAGGTGTAATAAAAGGGCTAGACTGATAGAAGTTGTATTTCACAGTAGCAGCATGTACATTTAACTGAAAGCTTCAACACACATTCAGTAATTATTTCAGATCATGCACTGATAAAAGCCATGATGAAAAATTGGGTAATGAAGCAAAAATAAGGCACTGGTGCTTTCCATCTACTGGCCAAAAACAAAGACATTTAAAGGAATGGCTAGTGGAAATTATTCAAGAGTTATTAGGGAAGATAGAAATACTGGGTCTATGTTTGGGGACTGAAAAATAAAAACCCAAACAGCAAAATATCAAACAGAAGACATCGAAACTGACAATTACTGAACAATGGCATCATCAAAAATAAATTGCTCAAATTGCCATAGTTGGTCAACAACCAGGATGTAACATGATGCATAAGGTAAGTGAAAGAAAACGTTTTTAATTTGCCCTATTCCCCACTGTAATGCGATCTCTGAGTTGGTATACAGAATTGGGTGGGAGGGTTGAGGTGCAGCCCCCACCTTGGTTGGTTGCGTTTGCAATGTTGGCTGACTATGGCCATTCAATGACTTTTTTTGATGATGATGTTCTTCGGTAATTGTAGGTTTCTCTGTCTTCCATTTGATATTTCACCATTCCGGGTTTTTTTTTTTTGGTAGCCAAACAAACCCGAAATACCTTCAGAAGTTATAACCAGTGAGTGGGATAAAATGAAAATAAGAGTTAAAAAATACAAAAGAAATAAAAGACAAAGGCATATAGTTAAAAAGATAAAGGATTTACTTAGAGGGTCTGATAAAAGGTTGACGTATTGCAGAATAAGGGGAATCTTAAAGAACAAGAGGAGGCACAAAATGTAGACAGATAAAAACAGAAAATGTAGGAGTCTAGAAAGACTGCTGTCAAGCAACTATTTTGATAACTCCAGAGCACAAAGTCTTCTAGTACGATGACTTAAGCAACAGAAAGTAGAAAGGGTTGTCACCAAACTTAGGGAGCCTACAACAACAAAAATAATAATAGACCCTGTGGAAGCATAAGGGATACTTTGGAAATTTTAGGAAAACTTGTATAAAGCAGAGAAATGTGTAAATCAAGGCTAAGCACAAACGGAAATATTTATGCAGGTTCAACTACTAAGAAGATAGGAGATGAGATAAAAACAGTGACTCATAATCAATCATGAGGAAAGTTTTCAAGACCAGATGTTATTCCTATGGAAGTTTGTTGAAAAATTTTGACTGACGTTTTTGCAACAAAGTTACAGAAATAAAATGTAAACGTGTTAACAGTAGATTAAAGATAAATTTGGAGATTAGGAAAGAAAAAAATAAGGATTTAGAATAGCTTAACAGTACTTTAAAACGAGAGGAAGCACCAATATCCTGGAAGAAAGACGTGTTGCTATATTATCTAAAAATGGTAAAGACCCATCAGACCCAGTTTCATATAGACCAGTTTCAATTTTAAACCTTGATTTTAAAATGTTTATGCCTATATTATCTAAAAGGATGGCAAAGGCGTTGCCAAAATTGATATAGACAGATAGGGGTCTTGATACAGAGAAAGCATTTGATAAGAGTAAGCAGGGTTTTTATGAGTAGGGCAATAAAAGCATTTGCATTTCCTGACATAACATTAAGGTTAATTAGGAGAATATATGAAGGCACGGAAGCAAGAATTAAAGTGGGAGAGTTCTTCTCTGATAAGTTGTGTTTGAAAAGAGGAATCAGCCAAGGGTGTCTTCTTTCCCCTTTATTTGCTTTGGTAAAGAAAATAAGGGACTCAAATGTAAAGATGCAACCGTTATGGTAATCAAGAAAAAGTGGCTTGATTTGGAGATATTTTATAACTTATGAATCCAGAAAAGGACATCAAGAGTTGTGGAACATTTTCAAACTAAAGTCTCTTCGGGATAGAACATTAATGTGGACAAAACAAAAGCTACAGCTGTAAGTTATGTACCCATACCTGAAATGGCCCAGTAATATCCACATTTAAGGAGACATGATAAGATGAAGTATTTAGGAGTATGGATTAAAAAGACTTCTGTTATGACAGCTAAGGATATCTGGGAAGAGACTAAACAAAAGATAATAAAAACCTGAGAAAATGGAAGTGGTTGTTTATGGAAATGGATAGTAAGATATAAGCAGTGAAAATATTTTTGTCCCCTTAGTTTTATAAGCAGGTCAGGCATATTTTTATCATCAACCAGAGGAGAAGTTATGGACAATAATTAAAAGTAGAAGGAATTTACATCTGGGGTGGGAAGTGGGCAAGAGTTAAGTGGGATAAGTTGATCCTTCCAATAGAGCAAGGTGGTTGAGGATTACCCAATCTGAAGGGCTATTCTAGATCTGCACAGTTAAGGCTCAAACATGAGAAGCAGAAGGTTACAATTCAAAATGGAAAGGGGTGATAATAATAATGATGATGAAGTTGTGTGGAGGGGGGGGTTCAAGAAATAACAGAGTAGGATTCTGCATGCAGATCCTATGCCTGCTAGCAAGTGGAATTCACCTACCACAGGCTCACTTACTAGAGACTGAGGTCACAATAAGAAGTCTTTTGACAGACCAAGGAGCAAAATTAACACTGAAGGGAGCACAGAAACTGAACAAAATATTCAGTTAAACTAGCCAAAAATAATAATAGTCCTCAAGGGATACAGAATCTACTCATAAGTTTGATTAGACTCACCAAAATAAACCTACATTTACCAAAATATTAACATATCAGCTTGTAACTATTTCCTTCTTACATAAATACCCAAAAAAATATACTTGTTTGAAATAATAAGAAATAAATTCTTTCTAAAAATTTTTTAATTCCACCACACAGGTAAACACGCCATCCAGGAGCAGCACACAACACAAGCACAACAAACAACACAAGCACATAAACGCTTATGAAATCCACGTTGCTGCTTCAGAAACTTCTTCCGATGAAACTCCACATTGAAAATCAACACTTAATTGACAAATTACTTTGTTGCAATAATATATTCATTTCAAACTTGATCAAAGAATTAGAATATGTATATATGATAGGCCCCCTGGGTCCAATTCTACCACATCAAGTACAAAACTAGCTTTTTCTCGGATTTACCAACATAGAATGCCTCACACTTTAAACAAATAGCTAGGTAGACTATACCAATTAGAAATATCTGCTCTTGAGGTAAACCATATCCGAAGCCACCTGGTGGTGGTGGAACAAATAATTTTTTAAGGAAGAATAGAGGTTGCCTTATTTCCTCGACAAGTATCTTCTTACATAAAAAGAGATTTTATGATGCAAAAGAAGTGGGAAGAAACAGCCAGTATTGAACTGGGCATTGTAAAATTGGGAGCACCAATGGTTTACCTTTATAACAGCGATTTGCAGAAGGGCGAGTGCTCATATGAGCGACTGTAATCCACGAAACTAACAATGTCGACACACCTACATGTTCGAAAAACAGCAAATCGAACAACAGATTTGCTGTTTTTTTGAACATGAAAGTCGAATAAAAAAACACACACCCCCTACTTTATTATTCTAACTCCGAGACTGCACTACAGTGGGGAAAGGAACCATTTCCCGATCCCCACTATAGTGCAATCCACCCCTGAATGTCAAATGTGCAATGAGCGAATCTCACTATGCATTCGCTCATTGCACATTTGCACATTTTTACGTTCGACGTTTGTATATCTTGCACACTGCCTTTCAGGTATGTGCAGTTCGCCCTTCTGCAAATTGCATTTATAAAGGTAAACCGCACCAACATCTTGATAAAGGTTTATTTGCAAAGTGGCCCTGTTGCCAGGGGAATCAGTTCTAAAAGTAAATTGAAGATGGGTATTGTTCATCTGATCTTTTATCTTTTGGTCCCAGTTTCTTCAGTTAAACTCTAACCTCAGAAATCCAAGAAGCCAACATGATACCAGAAAATTTACAATTCATATAGATGAACGCTATAAATAAACAAAGTTATCAAGGCAAACCTGTACAGTAAGATTTACAGAGCACATTTAAGAACCTGCAATAAGATAAAAGCACAACTCCAGGTAATCTTTCACCTTACCAAAACAGAATCAAATTAAAAACAAAATCAATATTTCAAATGTTATGCATAAGATAAGCATTCACTTCATTTAATCACCTTTTTATGAACATCACCACTTGAAAGCCCTGGGCCAAACAACAGGAGATGACCTGAATGAAGAAGTCAGTGTCATAACAGATGCATTCACAAAATAATAATCACATGGTTTAGCTGATTTTTAACTTTAAAACTCTGCAGTAAGTTTCTGAAGATGCATTTCTGACCACTGTTACTCCAAAACAGCTATGCTATGAACTGACATTCACTGTTCAAAAATGAATTTCAGACTTGTACCTCAAAGTCAGCCAAGCCAGCCTACACCATGCAAAAAGAGGGATATTTTGCCCCTGAAACTATTCTCCTGACCTTTTTCAGTCACGACCCAAGTACAACTGTAAAAACAGAGAAAAAATTAATACACAGAGTAAAGTGTTAATTATTCCAATTTGGCATCACAGATCCACAGCATGCTGCATTGTTTCCTAACAGCAAGAGGATCTCCAGTTCAATTCTCAGCTTGGACGCCTTCTGTGTGTGAAGTCTGCATGTCCTCCCTGTGTTCATGTGGGTTTTCTACAGGTGTTCCTGTTTCCTCCCATATTTCAAAGACATGCAGTAGGTGGACTGGACAAATTAAACTGGCCATAGATATACGTGTGTGTGTGTGTGTGTGTGTGTGTGTGTGTGTGTGTGTGTGTGTGTGTGTGTGTGTGTGTGTGTGTGTGTGTGTGTAGTATAGAGCACCTGCAGCAGGGCTAGCCACCCATCAGTGTGAACCTTAGCTCTAGATGATTGACACTGTTCATGTGACACCACAACCTCATGTTCAAATATGGGAAAAGGGGCTGTAGATGGATGGATAGATGGATAATTATTCCAATTACATACCAGTTGATAGCAAAAGTCACAAAGGACACAAATGCAAGTATTATACAAAGAGCAATAAAGTAAATACATATGGTAAACGCAAAAAGTTCATACAATATTACAGTAAAAGACTTACAACTGGACAAAAGTTTCCTTATTTATAGTACATACACTTATTAATGAGGCAGATGCACATGCATTGAAATGAAATGCAAGCACTTATCCAGTGTCTTGGAATACCAGTTTATATTCATTTTCAAATGAAGCTTAAGATTCTTCTTAAAGGATGCCAAAGATTTGGATTTTTTTTTTATGTCAGAGTAGCTGGTTCCATTACAGGTCCTAACCTGGAGAAGGCTCCATCACCCATATCAAGTCTGAATCTAGGTCTGACTAGAATGTGTGTGTTTTCTTGGCTGCTTCTAATGGGATACTTTTGTTCCCTTATTTGGAGTTTTCTTTTGGGGGGGGGCGGCAATAACAATGTGTTGGAACTTCATCAAAGTGCTTAATAGATAGATAGATGGCTCTATTCGTAATAAGATGGCTCTATTCGTAATAAGTAGCCAATGTGCTCTGTCAAAAGAGTATGCAGTGGTGCAGTTCATATCTGCCAGGACTAATCTAAATATTGTATACTATGCATTTTTGGGGTACTAAGTAAAGATTGGAGGGTTATAGGTAGAAGGGCATATTCTAACTTTGGTATCAAGACTTGATTGGCTAAGGCCATTCTTGCAGCCATAGACAGAATATCTGAAAGCCTATAAAGTACAGTTTTGTACCTACCATAAATGTAGATGTCCGATAGGTATGCATCTGCAGTCCTTACATATGGGTTGTCCTGCCTCAGGCAGCCCTTCGGTCGGCCGGATTCCAAAGTCTGGGTCCGGCGTCGGCTGATGTCGCCCTTTTCCCCGTCAGAGCGCCTGCGGTATAAAAGCATCAGCCGACGCCATCTTCCTTAGTTTTTCCTGCCCCAGATGCCAGGTGCCCTCTAAGGAAGCTAAATTTGGAGAAATGCATAAAATTCCAAACATGCACAGTAATATAAAACAAATACACCATAATAGATAACCCCAGCTAGTTGTAAGGGGGAGAAGAACCCTAGAAATACCACAGAGGGGAAAGGAGGGAGGGTAACCTTGACTGCAGATGCATACCTATCGGACATCTACATTTATGGTAGGTACAAAACTGTACTATGTCCTTCAAGGATGCATCTGCAGTCCTTACATATGGGTAGAATACCATAGCCAAGCTGGGGGTGGTAGGATCTAAGAAAAGGATGGTGTAGCTAAAATGCCTTGCAGGACTGCCGTAGCAAAGCCTGCTCTGGATCTGGAATATAAGGGTAAATTGTAATGCTTGGAGAAGGTATGCACGGAACTCCATGTAGCAGCTTCTAAAATGTCCTTGGTAGCCACCCCTCTTAAGAAGGCTGTGGAGGTGGCTGTTGCTCTGGTGGAATGAGGCCTAATGTTAGCTGGCACATCTTTTCCATGAAAGGAGTAGCAAAACCGAATGCAATTTCCAATCCATTTTGAAATTGTCTGTTTAGAAATTCCTTTTCCTTGTACACCAGCAGCATATGCTACAAAGAGTTGGTCAGTTTTTCTGTAAGTTTTGGTTCTGTCCAAGTAGTATCGCAACTGCCTGTGGATGTCCAAAGTATGCAGAATCTTCTCTCCTTTATTTTGTGGATTTGGAAAGAAGGTAGGCAGGTGAATAGCTTGATTCAATGAGACCCTGGATACCACCTTTGGCATGAATGAAGGATTGGTTCTCAATGAAACTCTGTCCTGATGAAAAATAAGGAATGGTTGAACTGCCATGAGGGCCTGTAATTCAGATACTCTTCTTGCTGAGGTTATGGCCAGAAGAAAGGCAGTCTTCCAAGACAGGAACTGTAGTTCTGAAGATGCTGCTGGTTCAAAGGGAGGTAGAGTTAATTTTTCCAACATGAAATTAAGGTCCCAAGTTGGTACTGGTGGTTTCCTTGGAGGATTGATGTTTTGAATTCCTCTTAGAAACTGCCTTAGGAGAGGATGTGAGAAAACAGGTGGATCAGTATTGTATTCTGCTGAAATTGCTGAAGCATGAATTTTTATGGAAGAGTAAGAAAGGCCATTGTGGAGCATTTCTGCCAAGTATTCCAGGATATGTGCCATGCTCATCACTGTCGCATCCAGGCCCTTTGTGGTGTTCCAGGCTCGAAATCTCTTCCATTTTGCTGAGTATGCCTTTCTTGTGGAAGGCCGGCGAGCTTCCATGATGATATCCTTCACTCTCTTAGATAACTCATCCTGGCGAGGAGTCAAGGTATTCTGCAAGCTGTCAGCTGCAAGGTTTTCAGGCTGGAGTGCAGAGTTTTGTAATTGTGCTGTGTCAGGAGAAGTGTCCACTGTGGTAGAGGCCACGGTTTCGTGCGTGACAAGCTCCTCAACAGTGGGTACCAGTGTTGTCTTGGCCAGTCCGGAGCTATGAGAATCACTTTTGGCTGCTCTGTCCTGATCTTCAGTAAGACCTTGGTCATTAATGGAAGAGGAGGAAATGCATACACTGTTAGAGCATTCCAGCTGAAAGAGAGGGCATCCACTTTCCATGCTTGTGGGTGGTATGTCCTTGAGCAGAATTTCTTCAGCTGATGGTTGTGGTGAGAGGCAAAAAGATCTATGTCCGGCCTCCCCCATGATTGTGTTATCTGAAGGAAGATGTCTGGGTGCAGCATCCATTCGTGTGGATCCATGATATTTCTGCTTAGGCTGTCCGCCAGTATATTGTCTTTTCCTGGCACAAACTGGGATTGCAGCTCTATGTTGAGTTTTAGGGCAAGTTCCCAAAGATTCATTGCCAGCCTGCAAAGAGGGTAGGAATGGGTACCTCCTTGTTTGTTTATGTACCACATAACTGTGGTATTGTCTGTCCTTATTAGCAGGTGGCCTTGATGCAGAAAGTGTTTGAAGGCCTCTATTGCATGTATCACTGCCAGCATTTCCTTTTGGTTTATGTGCATGCGCAATTCTTTTTGTGACCATAACCCTTGAATGCATCTGTCCTCCATGTGTGCTCCCCATCCATGGTCTGAAGCGTCCGTTGTAATGGTTTGGCTGGTTAATGGTTTGCTGAAGGGCAGGCCCCTGTTTAACTGGCTTGTTTGAGCCCACCACAAGAATTCCTTTTGTAGGGATGGAATGAGTGGTATCAAAGCTTCTAGGCTGTGACTGCGCTGAGACCATACACTCCTTAGGTACCATTGTAGTTTCCTCATATGCAGCCTTGCTTGTGGAACCAGAAGACTGCAGGATGCCATGTAACCCAGGGCCTGCAGGATTTTCCTTGCAGTCAGCTGAGTTTGTTTCGTCAGATTTTTGAAATAATCCGGTAGTTGTCTGTTTTTCTTCTGTGAGAAAAGCCATTTGGGTGGTTGTATCTAGTTCCGCACCCAGAAAAGTTATTCTTTGGGATGGCACAAGTCTTGATTTGTGAACGTTGACTGCGTATCCCAAAGCCTGAAGTAGGCGGATGGCATAATTCAATTGTTTTACCAAAGTTTGCTGGCTGTCCGCTTATATAAGGCAGTCGTCCAGATATGGATATATTTGAATCCCCTGAAGTCTGCAGTGTGCAATTACTGATGCCAGGCATTTCGTGAATACTCTGGGCGCAGTAGATAAGCCAAAGGGCAATGCTGAGAATTGATAATGTTCTGAACCTGCAAGAAATCTGAGGTGTCTTCTGCAACTTTGTCTGATAGGGACATGTAGGTATGCCTCCTTGAGGTCCAGAGTTACCAGCCAAGACCCCTTGCCCAGCATGGGAAGGAGTTGCTGTAGGGTCAGCATTTTGAATTTTGGCACAATGAGATAAGTATTCAGTGCGGACAAGTCGAGAATAGGCCTCCATTGATTTTCTTTTCTTGGTACAAGGAATAGTCTGGAATAAAATCCTTGGCCTTGTTCTGTGAGAAGAACCTTTTCTATAGCTTTCATTTGTAATAGGTTGGAAATTTGTTTTAAAGCCTCTGCCCTTTGATTTGGTGGCAGGTTTGGCATGCCTTTTCTTTTTGGTAATGTATGAAAATGGAACCTGTATCCTTTGTCTATTATCTGCAGTGTCCATTTGTCTCTTGTAATACTGTGCCAATTTTTTTGAGAATAAAGATAGCTTTCCGCCCAAAGGTGCTTCCAATTGAGCCCTGGTTGGTGGGGTCAAGGTTAAGTCATTGAGTCTGTCCTTGTGCAGCAGTTGTAGGTCCTGCACTACCTCTCTGGTTAGGAGGCTGCCATTGACGTCCTCTGTAGGAGCCTCTAGCTTGCCCTCTACCTCTGGCACGCCTGTTCTTGCCTCTGAAATCTCTCAGATTCTGGAAAGGACCAATTCTTAGAAGGCCAATTTCTGCTGAATCTAGGTGGCTGGACCTGGAGGAAATCTTTGACTGTTTGTACAGATTTAGCCTTTTCCTCAAATTTCTTTAAGACCTCCTGGGCAGTGGAGCCAAATAACTTTTGCTTTTCCAGTGGCGCATCCAGAAGTTTTGCTTTAACATGGTCTGGCAGAGTTTGTTCCTTCAGCCAAGCATGCCTACGTATGACTGCACCTGTCATTGCTGACCTACATGAAGCTTCCAATGCATCATAACCACACTGCAAGAAATGGTTGCTAACCTGCTGGGAGTTATATACCAGATCCTGAAGGGACTTGCGATCTAGGGGTTCAGGTAAAGACAGTTTTTTATGCAATTCATCTAACAAATACTCTTGGTACTGTATCATATGGAAATGACAATTTAATGCCCTCATAGAAAGAGTGGAAGAAGTATACACTTTTTTATCCCATCTCTCTAAAGCCCTGGACTCCCTTTCAGAGGGGAGTGGATTTTTAGTAGTGGCAGTTGCAACCCCTTTAAGGCCCTGGGAGATAGTTTCTGGGTCAGCAGAGTGGGCCTTGTAAAGGAAATGATGCGAGTCCGGGACCCTGTAGTACCTATCGGGTTTCACAGGAGCCGGAGGAAGGGAGTCAGGGGTAACACTAGACTCGGAGTACACATCATCAATGACATTCAAAACAGGAGGAATAGCCAAAGGCCTATGCTGAGGTAAATGCAAAAAGGTCCTTAATCTCTTCCTGTAATCAAAGAATTCTTGGCCCTGCCATTTAAAATGCTCTCTCATGGAGTGAAGGGTCTCCCCCCAAAGGACAGCTCTTCAGGAGGGGAGGCCGAGGGAATAGATTCCTCTGCATCAGAATCCTCGTAGGCCGTAAAGGCCTCCTCCTGGTAGTCTGATAGAGCAGAGCCATCTGAGGCCTCATCCGAGGACTGGGGATCAGTGGGCTCAACCCTGGGCCTTTGTCTATAGGAGGTTGGGAGCCCCTGTCCGGGTGTGGCTGAGAGCCCCTAATTAAGGAGATAAGGTCCTCTGTGAACCTGTAGTGGATCCCTGAGGAATAACCCTGGGAGGCAGAGTTTTAGGCTGTTTAGCAGCTTTAGCCCTAGTGAATGCCTTAATGGACATGGATGCAGGAGGCCTGGCTGCTCCACGTGCTGGGGTAGTTTTGTCCAGGGAAATGGTGTTGGAAGTTTCCAAAACACCGGTTTCTGAGGGAAATTCTATAACTGACTCCGAGGAGGCCTCCGGGGCCGAGGTTGTCGGTTGTGCGGTTTCACCGGTCGGAAGTACCAAGGACTCTGTTTCAGCCAAGACCGAGACACTCGCGGTAGGCCTAGGGGTGGTTTCAGCCAAAACCACGGTCCGCGTGTGTCGGTCCTTGTCCTTCCGTTTTTTGGTTAAATGTGAAGTCGGAGTCTCCGACGGCATATTATAACAGTAACTAGCCCCAAAAAATTCCTCTGCAAACTCCGCCCGACGCCTGAGAGTGCGTCGATTGAAGGAGGCACAGGCAGTATAGGCCGAGACGTCGTGGTCTGGGCCTAGACAGGGGAGGCAGTAGGAATGGAAATCCTTATGAGGTATTTGTTTCCCACAAGTTAAGCAATTATTAACTTTAAGCGTTTGATCTGACATCGGCTGAGGCAAGAAAGAGTCCCCAACGGGGTACTTAGCTTTTGAAGTCTTCGGTAGCTGAAATTACAGGAGCTGGCCGACCGGCACTTGCGAACTGCTTCTGCTTTGGGCACCACGTGGCAAGAAAGACTGGGGAAAATGGCGTCGGCTGACGCTTTTATACCCCAGGCGCTCTGACGTCGGGGAAAAGGGCGACATCAGCCGATGCCGGACCCAGACTTTGGAATCCGGCCGACCGAAGGGCTGCCTGAGGCAGGACAACCCATATGTAAGGACTGCAGATGCATCCTTGAAGGACATCAATATTTTAATTCTGACAGGCCTCTTGAGGGAACATTGTGTGGATATTGAAATTTAGTGAGGGGTCCATTGCTACACCAAGTTATTTCTGTTGTACCATTTGGAATAATATAATTTTAAAACCATTTGTACAGCTTTTAAGGATGGTAATTTCTCTGAGATACCAAACAGTATATTTGTTTTGGTACAGTTAATATGTAGATTATTTTTATGGAGCCAGTTCCGTAGTTCAGTGAATAGGGTCTGTGATGTTTGTTGTTTGAAATTTTGAGTTTTGCTTGAGACTAATAGTACTATTGTCTGCATGCATACATTTCTTGTTAGGCAAGTCTAAAATAATATTATCGAAAAAGAGAGAGAACAGGAGGAGACCCAACATTGGCAACTGAAATCCTGCAGTATTAAATGTACCCATTTCAGACAGCATATTATTAGTGTACAATTGAGAAGACCTATCCTGCAAGCCTTTTTTGAACCACGCTAGTGTTTTCCCCAAAAGTGAGTCTCTGTATTTTCTCCAGAATTAGGCTACAGTTCACAGTCTCAAATGGCAGAGTTTATTTATGTTATATTTTGTTTCTTAGGGTAGAACACTGATCACACTTGAACATCTGCAGGCTCAGCCAGAGTTGCACACTTCATGACAACTGTAAAGCAAGATTAAAGGTACACCCAAATTAAATTAAATTAAAATTAAATTAAACAGTGACTTATCAAGAAACACTGTAGTAGTAGTGACACTTTCACTGATATTAGTGTACATTTTGTCAAAATAATTGTTGGTATATTACTTTTTCAAAGATCTTTGTGATGGGACAGAGAATTGATATTTGTCTGTAATCTAACTGTGGAGTAAGAGTTTACTTCAGGTAGAAGAATTTTGGTACAGTGCTTGAAGTCCAGTGGTACTATGCTATAGCTAGTGATAGATTAAAGATGTGTTAAACATTTTGCAATTTTTGGACCTTCAAGTTTTAGAAACCTTGTGTGTAGATTGCTGGATTTTGCTCTTTTGGTGTTTAGTATTGAGAGCAAATATTTAGTTTGTCTGTTCTGGTATAATTTATTTATTTGTAGTTTGTTGCCAGGATGGTCCATTGGGCCACTAGGAGACCGTTTTTAATGGAGTCCTGGGGAGAAAAACTCCAGTATATGAAGCAAAACAATTAGAAGTTAATTACAAAGCAATTATAACAATAGATAATGTAGTAATACACAAAATGGGAAAAATACAAAAAACATGCATACGTTAAGAAGAAAATACAGTGATTAAACAATTTAATTTAGGAATAAAATCTGTTGGTTGCAACAGGTGCTTATTACAGTGTTATGCAATTATATTTATATAAAAGAAAGCAATAATACTAGGATGTTTGGATGCTTATTTCAGTGTTATACAATTTTGTATATATGCAGGTGTAGGAGTACAATAGATGCTTATTACTGTTAAGTAATAATAGTAGGATGTTTGGATGTCTGCTGGATGTAGGGGAGTAGCTTGGATTGGGAATTTCATGCAGGATGGGTACAGGAGCATTCCCATTTGGAAGTTAGGTGGGAGTGGAGAAAGGTTTTGAAGACAGACAGGCTGCTAGTTGTGCGGATTAGTGGAGGAAGAGAATTCTACAGGAGAGCTATGGAGAAGGACAGAAGATATTTCCCTGAGGGACAGGTGGGTTTGTGTAGCTCAATGCGATTTTGGAAGTTTGATCTTAGGGATCTATTGGGCTGGTGTATCTTAAAGGTGGAGGCCAGGGAGGGGCAGAGAGAGGGTTTAAAGATGAGTTTATGGGCTTGAGTGAGTTGAATATAAGTGAGGTAGTTCTAGCCAGTGGAGTTTGTGAAGGGCAGTGCAGTGATGTGTTAGGTATCTGTAGCCTGTTGCAAATTTAGACATTTTATAGTAACCGGAGGATAGTTTAGCTTTTAGGGAGGATTGTAGGTTGGTGAGGAGCTCCATAAAGGAGGGATGGGATAAGGTATGTTGGAACGAGTGTTAGTTTGGTGGGGGCTGAGATATACAGATTGTGGCGATAGAGCATGCCAAGTTTCTTGTGTGTTTTCTTGATATTTGCTTGTGAGTGTCAAACTTGAGTTGGTCATCGATTAGGACACCTAACAGTTTTGTATTAGATACTATTTCAAGGGGTGTATTATTCTGACTGGTGATGATGAAGGTATTTTTGTCTAGGATGGTGGTTTTTGAAGGAGTAAATAACATTAGTTTAGTTTTTGTGGCATTGAGTGCTGGGTGGTTGTCTAGCAACCCTTGCTCAGTTAAGGAGAAGGCATTTTGGGTAGTTTACTAAGAATAGGGATGGCAGTAGCTGAACAGATTATGGTGGAGTCGTTGGCATATTGGATGAGGTGAGTTTCAGGAATGGTCCGGCAGAAGTAATTTATGAAAATGTTAAATAGCAGGGGCCCAAGAATAGAACCTTGGGGTACTCCAGTGGGAGTATTGAGGAATGGGGAGGTAGCTTTCCATTTGACTGCTTGTTGTCTATCAGATAGGTAGCTGGTAAACCATTTGATAGTGGTAGGGTAAACGTTCAGGTTAGAGAGTTTGGTGAGGAGAAGGTTGTGAGAGATGGTGTCGAAGGCTTTGGATAGGTCTAGTAAAAGGGTGGACACAATAAGGCCGGAGTCACGGGCTTTTGTTGATAGTTTCGAGGAAGGTAAGGAGAGCGGTGATGGTGCTGTGGCTGGGCCTGCAACCATGTTGTGTGGTGGTTAGGAGTTGGTTATTTATGAGACAGGATAATAGTTGTAGGTGGATGCATTTTTCTAGCAGTTTGGAAATGGGGGATAGGATGGCAATTGGGCAAAAAATTTGGATATTATTATTGCTCCCACCTTTGCGAAGTGGAATAATGAAGGCTTTTTTCCAGGGTTGAGGTACCAGACCTTCTGTAACTGACCTGTTTATTAGGATACAAATGGGAAAGGCCATGGCATCTGCGGATATTTTTAAGAAGTAAGAGGGAATTTGGTCTGGGGCATTTGAACCTGGTTTCAGCTCTTGTAAGAGTTTTTTAATAGTAGAGATTGGAATAGGCTATATGGAGAAGGGAGGGGGTATGGAGGAGGGGGTACTTGAGTGGGAAGAGGAATTAGAGGAGGGGGTGGTTGAGTGAGAATAGGTACTAGAGGAAGAATAAGTAGGTGGCTGTGGGGGTGTAGAACTAGGATGGTTGGTGAAGGAGGAAGCTAGTTTGGCAATGGAGTCGATAAAATAAGAGTTGAATTTGGTAGCTAGGTCTATGTCAGTGGCTTTTGGGTCAGGGCAGGGGTTTTCTTTTTATCCTGGAGTAAGCAGAGAGGAGATACCCTGCCAGAATTGTCTAGAGTTTGTGCTGTGGTTAGTTTGTAGTGTGGAAAAATAAGATTTGCGGTCAGAAGAAATATGTTTTTTAACTTTGTTACACAATAGTTTGTATTCATTAAGGGTGGTGATTGTTTTGTTTTTCTGGTAGGTGTAGAAAGGTTGTGTTGAAATAAGTAACAGCACTATCTAGAGGTAGAGTCCTTAGTGGATTCCAATCTGTTTGATTGAGCAGGTTTGAGAACATTTTGTGGTCGAAGTTTGCTAATGACCAGGTAGAGCTATAAGTGTGGGACAGTTGTAAGGGGGAGTAAAGACAGTGAGCAAAGGTAAGGAAGTGGTCGCTGAGTGGATCAGGAAGAGTACTGCTTTCAGAGATGTAGTGAGGATGGGATACTAGAATCCAGTCAAGGGTACTTCCAGTGGAGAAGGTCTAGTTGTGGTGTTGATGAGCTGGGAGAAACTGTAGACAATTATATTTAGGGGGTTTGTGGGGGAATGAATAGCGTCCCAGTTGATATTAACATCACCCAGGATGATGGTTTTGTTAGTTACATTGGTAGAAAACCAAGAGAGAATATGTTCTAGTGTTGTGATATTATCACCTGGAGGAATATAGAGGGGCACGATACAGATGAATTTGTTTGTTTATCTGAAGTAGGGTTGAAACTAGTTCTGCATTATTAAATTGTGGAATGGTTTTGGTGAAGGGTGTAACTGAGAGGAAGGAAGAGTACAGCAGTACTACCCCCCCACCACCTTTCTTGCTTGTTCTGTCTTTTCGAATAATGTAGTAGTTGGGTGGAAGTAGTTCGGAATCATTTATGTGAGGTTTCAACCAGGTTTCAGAGATGGACAGTATATCTGGTTGATTATGAAGGAGCTAGGCATGGAGGTTGGGGATTTTATTGCATATGCTTTGGGCATTTACAGCTGTGAAGTGGAGGGACTTTCTAGATATATGGGGGAAGTGAGATGGGAAAGTTGTATTTTGTGGGGAAGGGGGGGGGGCCTGGGTTTGGGTGGATATCGCCAAATAGAAACATGGTGATGAAGTGACGAATATGTAGTAGAAGGTGTTTGACTATTTTAGTTTCTTGTTTGTAGGTTACTAATTTTATTGGAGTGATGCTGATGAGGAGGGTGTAGTTTTGTTGGAGATAGGTTTGAGTTTGTAGGGGAATAGTGTAGTATTGTGATTGTTGAACAGAGAGGGGGAGATGGAGAATGAGGAAGGTGTATGGGGTTTGAGGACTATGTTAGTTATATGGAGGGGGTGAGTGAGTCATGTTCGGTGAGGTGGTAAGATAGCTTAAATAAGACAAAGTAAGAAGTGCTACATGGGTTATGGTGGAGGGGATAAGATAGGCGTGGTGGTAAACTGGAGTGTGGTATGTGAGAGTCAGTTTGTACATGGGGTGGGTTGCAGTAATAGAATTTGGTTAGAGTCTGTAATTAGGGGTGTGGTGATTAATATGGGTGGGATGAAGTGATTGGTTGATAGAGATGATGGGAGTTGTTACAGTCCTACAAGTGTAGAGGTGCTGGGGGGCAGGTGGGAACTGGGGGCAGGGTAGAGGAGTGGAGTGAGCCCACAGGGCGAATGGAGCAGGTAGAGCCCAGGATAAGGAAGAAGGCAAGACTGCAAGAAACAATCAGTGGTTGGATAGGTAAGTTAGGAGGTAGAAAAGGTGTGGAGAATGCAGCAAAAGATAAGAAAGGTATGAAGAATGAAGCACCAGTTTACAAAAAGATGATGGGTAAGAGTAAAGGAGGGCCCCAGAGGTAGAAGGCTTGGGCAGAGTATTTGTGCATCTCTCAAAAGTGATTCAGTATCTGCTTAACATGGGAGATAAGGTGAATAGTGTAAGATGGATATATACTGCCACCTAGTGGCTACACAGTAAATAACAGGAGCACTTAGGGTAGCAGGGAAGGTTGAAAAAAGGGGGTATTTGGAATCTGCAGTAGGCTACTAGCTATCATAAGCAGGGTTATCAATAGTAATAGGTAGCAATAACATTCCCATTAGATAACATACATTGTTTGGGCGGTTCTAGCACAGCCAAGATAGTAGAGAGACCAGTGGAGGATCTCTATTTGGGGGTTCTTTCCTCTGTCTGGATCCTGGTATGACGTAGAAATGATGGGAGTCTTCAGGTTAGGAAATATATTAAAGGCAAAACTGTTTGTGCGGTTCTAGCACAGGCTGCAAAGGGGCAGCATAGTCAATTAATGGATTTTGAGAATGAAGAAAAAGTACTGGAAATATCTTTAAGGGCGTCAATTATCCTGCTTCTGTAGTCACTGGCGAAGGAATGCATGCTATGATGTTGAATTTTTGTTTGCATATTAGCAACAGTAATCTTACCCAGTAGTTGCATAATCTCTATCCAGCAAAGCCTGGATCTTGGTATTAGGGTGTTTTGCTTAAGTCTAAGATAGAAGGCTTTTTCACTGTTGGTACCTATTTCTGACTGATTTTCTTAATATCAAGTTTTGTTGGAGGAGATATTGATTGATGGGATCCCATTTCCAAGTATACCATACTTTCTCTTTATTTTTTTGATATATTCTGTAAGCCAGGGACATTTCTGTCCCCACAGCCTTCTTTGTGCTATGTAAAAGAAAGTGCCCTGCATACCTGATAATGGTATTAAGTAGGCTAGTACAAGAGCAGGATTTTGTTGCGAGTATAAAGGTATCCAGTCTATACTACTGAGGTGGCTATCCAAGAGTTGTTTGTTATGTGGAAAAGGTCTGCCTGATATAACCACTGGTGGACTTGCTTGCTGTTTGTTTTTAACACCCAAGTAAAGATGAGTGGGCTGTCATCACCAACGAAATTTCAGAGAATTTCAATGGCTGAGAATCTGCTTTTAATACTGGTTATTAGAAGATCAAGTCTTGTACAGTTTCCTGTTTGATATAGTTGGTTGTGTTATTAGTTGTTCTAAGCCTGCATTGTGAAGCATTCTTTGTAGTTTGGGAACTTCTGAAAGTACAGTTGTGTACACTTACCATAAATGTAGATGTTAGAGTGTATTCACTGCTACAGTCATCACACTTGGGTTATCTGCCTGCAGGTAGCCCTCAGTCAGCCCGAATACCAGAGTCTTGGGATTTCTGCATTGGATGCTGTCGCCTCTTCCATGACATCAGATTGTCAGGGGTATAAAACATGCAGCCGATGCCATTGCATCAGTTCTTCTTGCCCAAGATGTCAGGAGCCCACAAAATATGTATTTATTTATTTTACATTTGTTGACCGGGATAGTCCGACTGGATACATGTCCATTTTCAGCGGAGGCCTGGGGAGAAAAGCTCCAAGATAATAATGCACACTGAACATTTAGTAAATGCTAGTTTCAAGCAGATTACAGTCATAAGCAATACCAGCATTTAGCGCACATAGTACTTATAAAACATTTTACAAACATAACATTATTTTCAAAGTTAATAATACTTAACATTACATTCAGGTTTAAGACACATTGAGCAGCAGTTATACAATTGACCCTTCCTGAAATGGAGTGGTAGAAAAAAATTAGAAGTAGTTGAAGGTAAGGCACCTAAGAAATATTGAGGTCACTAGTCTGGGTTAGTGCAAGGACATAAACAATGAGTTTTGAAGTATTTCTTGAGTTTGTTTTTGAATTAAGTTAGTGAGGGTTCTAGGGTCAAGTCAGCTGGGAGTCTGTTCCATATTTTTCCAACAGAGTTGGCAGACAGAGAGGAGTCTAGTGGATGATCGCAGTGGCCGGGTGCTGGTGTAGGGGCTAATATTTTTTAGTGCATGTGTATTTTCTGGTTGGTAAAGGACTTTATGTGCCACTATTAGCTGGTTGAACTGCAGTAGGCTTAGCAGTTCAAGCCATCCTAGGTGATTTAGGTTGTGACAGTGGTGTGTCCAGTAGGCTGTGTCAGTAGCAAATCAGGCAATGTGGTTATAGCAGGATGATAGTTTATTAAGATCTGTCTTGTTTAAGTTGGAGAATAGAGGTGAGGCATAGAGAACAGTTGATAGCAGATGGGAACAGGCTATTGCAGTTCTAGCAAGTGGGTTAAGGAAAGGGTTTGATTCTGTAAAGAGAGCCAAGTTTTTTATTAATGGTTTTGATAGTTTGATTGATATGCACATCAAACTTCAGGTTGTTATCAACTATGACACCCAGTAGTTTAGTTTGGGCTTCTGGGGAGATGATAGTGCCATTGTTAGCAGTTATGTTGAAGGCTGGCAGGGGGGTCCTGCATGTGGGGGAGAAGAGGAGCAACTTAGTTTTGTTGGGGTTTAGGATTTGATGTTGACTGGAGATTTTTCCACTGTACTGAAGGTAATTTGGGTTAATGTGAATAAAGTAGCTGGTGAGGTGTCAGAACAAATCAAGGTTAACAAATCAAGAAAGGAAGCAATTACATGGTGTGGAACACCTCCAGTAAAAAGTAAATACCATTGCCATAAGATATGGCCAAAAAGAGGATAGGTAGAAAGTATAGAAAAGTCATGGGGCTGGAGTGAGGGTAACCAGGATTGCAACAGTGAATACACTCGAACATCTACATTTATGTTAAGTGTACACAACTGTACTATGTCCTTTATGTTTCACTGTTGCAGTCATCACACTTGGGTTCATTCTCAAAGCTGAGGAAGGGTGGAGGCAGTCAAGAAGTATTAGGACGGGCTAGCAGGCCTTGTAAGACTGCTGTTGCAAATCCAGCTCTGGATTTAGAAAAGATATGCAAGTGGTAATGCTTGGTGAAGGTGTGTACAGAACTCCAGGTTGCAGCTTCCAGGATGTCCCTGGTAGGGATTCCCCTGAGAAATTCTGTAGAGGTTGAGGTAGCCCTAGTGGAATGAGTTCTGATCCCCTGTGGGATAGGTTTTCCATGGTGTTTGTAGCAGAAATGGATGCAGTGTGCTATCCATTTGGAAATGGTTTGCTTTGAAATGGCCTTGCCCTCTGCCCCTGTAGCAAAGCTGACTAGCAGCTGGTCAGATTTTCTGAAAGGTTTAGTCCTGTCAAGGTAGAACCTGAGCTGTCTGTGCACATCCAAAGAGTGCAGGATCCTTTCCCCTTTATTCTGAGGATTAGGAAAAAAGGTTGGTAAATGGATGGATTGTTTTAAAGCCACACTGGATACCACCTTGGGCATAAACGATGGGTTAGTCCTGAGGGAAACCCTGTCCACATGGAAGATAATGAAGACTTCCACAGCCATAAGGGCTTAACTCAGGCACTCTTCTTGCTGAAGTGATGGCTAGAAGTAAGGCTGTTTTCCAAGAGAGAAATTTTAACTCTGCTGTAGCAGCAGACTCAAAAGGGGGAAGCGTGAGCTTCTCTAGTACAAAGTTAAGGTCTTAGGCAGGAATGGGAGCTCTCCTTGGGGATCTCAAATTGTTAGCTCCTATCAGGAACTGCTTGATCAGAGGGTGAGAGAAGAGGGGTGGCTCAGTAATGTAGTGAGCTGAGATGGCGGAGGCATGAATCTTAATCGATGAGAAGGATAGGTCTTTGTGGAGCAGCTCTGCTAGATAATGTAGAATTTGAGGTAGGATGGGCACGGCTGTGTCCTTTCCCTGAGACTGGCTCCAAGAACAGTACCCTTTCCACTTTTCTGAACAGGATTTCCTAGTACTGGGCCTCCTGCCCTCAAGGATGGCATCCAGCACCATTTTGCTGACAGCTGCTGGTGATGTATTCCGGGAATAAGCCAGGCTGCCAGGTTCAGGGTATGCAGCTGAGGATGCAAAACCTGTCCCTCCTGCTGGGACAGCAGAGAGGGGGGCTGATGTAGGTGCCAGGGTAGCACTGCTGTCAGACTGCATAGGAGTGGGTACCAGTGCTGGCGTGGCCAGTCTGGTGCAATAAGGATTGCCCTTGGCCTGTCCTGTTTGATCTTGAGTAGTACTTTTGAGAGGAGGGGCAGAGGGGGAAAGGCATAGATTGAGAGGTTTTCCCATGTAAATGATAGGGCATCCACTTTCCATGCTTGGTTGTGGGGAGTTCTGGTGCAAACTTTGCTCAGTTGATGGTTTTGGGGGAAGCAAAGAGGTCCACCTCTGATGTCCCCCACCTGTGGATTAGAAGTTTGAATGAGCTGGGTTCCAGTTTCCACTCTTGCGGGTCCATAAGATTTCTGCTTAAGTCGTCTGCCAGTAAATTCTGTTTGCCTGGCAGGAATTGAGCTTGCAGGTGCACTTGATTTGATCAATGTTATGTTCCACAGAGCCATGGTTAACCTGCAGAGTGGGTAGGAATGAGTTCCCCCCCTGTTTGTTTGGGTAGGAATGAGTCCCCCCCCCCGTTTGTTTGGGTAGGAATGAGTCCCCCCCCCCCTGTTTATGTACCACATGACTGTGATGTTGTCTGTCTTTATCAATAGTTGTCCTGGAAGTACAAGGTATTTGAAGGCTGTCAGAGCATTCTGTACAAGTAACATTTCTTTTTGATTGATATGCAGGTGCATTTTTCCTGGGCTCCATTTGCCTTGAATGCATTTGCCTGCCATGTGAGCCCCCCATGCATAGTGTGATGCGTCTGTTGTCAGGGTTTGGCCAGTGGTGGGGGTTGAGTGAAAGGAGGTCTCTTGTTGCGGTTGCAGGCCTCTGTCCACCAAAGGAACTCTGTCCTTAGGCAAGGAATGATCGTAATCACTGTTTCCAGGTCCTGAGAATGTTGACACCAGAGACTTTTTAAGTACCATTGAAGTTTCTTCATATGCAGTCTTGCATATGGAATTAAAAGAATGTATAAGGCCATGAACCATAGGGCTTGCAGTATTTTTCTTGCAGATAGCTGGGTTTGGGTGGCCAGCAGTTTGAAGTAATTTGTCAAATAAACCTGCTTTTCTGGAGTGAGGAATGCCATCTGGGAAGTTGTGTTCAAGCTTGCTCCCAGGGATACAATTTCTTGGCTGGGTACCAGCTTTGATTTCTTTTCATTGATGGTATACCCCAAAGAGGTTAGGAGTCTCTTTACAAATGTCAGGTGCTGAAATAGCAATTCCTGACTGTCCGCCTGAATGAGGCAATCGTCCAAGTATGGGTAAATTTGAATGTTTCTCTGCCTGCAGTATGCAATGGCTGGAGCCAGGCACTTTGCGAATACCCTGGGCACAATAGATAAGCCAAAGGGAAGTGCAGAGAACTGATAGTGCATAGAGCCTGCCCTGAAACGTAGATATTTCCTGCAAGATTCCCTTATGGGGATGTGCAGGTAAGCTACTTTTAAGTCTAGGGTGACTAGCCAGGAGTCCTTGGCTAGCATAGGCAGCAGCTGTTGGAGTGTAAGCATTTTGAAATTTGGTGCCACCGGGAAGGTGCTGAAAATTGACAGATCCAGGATAGGGCACCAAGAGTTTTCTTTTCTGGGCACCAGAAACAGTCTGGAGTAGAATCCCTGTCCCCTTTGCTTGGTTGGAACAGGTTGAATAGCCCTGATACTGAGAAGAGAAAGTACTTGCTTTTGGGCCACTGCCCACTGGTTTGGGGGAAGCTCTGGCAATCCGCATGTTGTTGGCAGTGAATAGAAGTAGAATCTGTATCCCTGGGATACAATGTTTAAGACCCAATGGTCCTGGGTAATGTATTCCCTGTTTTTTGAATGCAGGACGAGTGTCCTCCTAGGGGTGCAAGTTACTTGGGCATGGCTGGGAAGGATGCAGAAGTCATTGTGAACTTTTTCCATAAGAGGGTGGCTTACCACTCCCTGTTTTTGAGGTGGGAGCAGGAGCGGCCTTAGGTCAACTGGTGCCCTAGGCAAAAAGTCTCCACGGAGCCCCCCACCACACCACCCAGTGCCCCCATCCTGGTTTACCTACACCAAATAAATAGTGGAAAAACACCCCTGCCATAACGGCACCCTAGGTGGCCGCCTAGTTGGCCTATGCCTAAGGCCGGCTATGGGTGGGAGCACTCCATTGTTTAGATCTGTGGATACCCTGAGACTGTAGTCTTTGTGGTCTGTTGCCCCTAGGTTTGGGCTGAGAAGGCCTGGGAGGGATTGAAAAGGACCAGTTTTTCAAAGGCCAATGCCTACTGAATCTAGGTGGCTGTACCTGTAAGAAATCTTTAACAGTTTGCATAGATTTAGCTTTTTCCTCCATCTTTTTAAGAACTTCTTCTGCTTTTGTGCCACACAAACATTCTTGATTTAATGGAGCATGTAGTAACTTTGCTTTGACATGGTCTGATGACCTAAACAGTGAAACACGAAGAAAATCCTCCTGCATAACATTAAAGTCACACAGTATAATACAGCTTTTGTTGAGTTTTCCGTTGGAAAACTTATCATTCAGGATTTGTTGTAATAAGCTTAGAGTAGAAGGGGTAAGTATGTATACCACCCCTATGACGAGGTTGCTTAGGATTATATGAATGACGGACCAATTTGAAATGTCCTCTTTTGCTGCAACACAAATGCATTCTACGGTTTAAATGGAATTATTATTCTAGTCAAACAATGTTTTGCAGTTTCCATTATACATCACAAAATCTTAATAGTTTACAGTAGAAAAATCACTTAAATTGTTTTCGCACACACACACACACACACACACACACACACACACACACACACACACACACACACACACCACTTACCTCATCAATCTGAAAATTTTCTGGCCTAGTTGATATACCAGAGACCTGCAACATCTCAGCTCGTTTCTTCTCTGCCACAGCTTTCATTCTTGTGACGTGTCCCTTTCTTTTGACAACTGGACTCAATGGGTATTTCAGAGTCTAAGACACAAAAAAAATCTAATTTTAAGTGTTTGTGCTCCCTCTCTGCCTTTTTATAAGACATACTCTGTGTACTACTTTCTACAGGACTTGGCCGCAACAACTGCTCCATTTTCTGCCTTAAAAAAGGCCAGAAGAGCAAAGACTAAACTGATTTGTCTAACAGATCTCAACATGAAGCCAGATATCACAGCCTCAGCTTGTGTTCATCTCCAAAGTCACCTAAATGTATCAGTTCAAAATCTGCCCCTCTGTCATTTTTTTTTCCTCTAAACTACACAATCTTTAGGATAGAATGTGTAAGTATGAATACATTTCAGTACAAGACAGTAAAGTTGTGTTGGTATCATTTTTGCAGTATTCCTCATGAATGGGACTTATCGCTAGGATACCTACATGTCCAAACAGTCTCAAACTCTCAAGATCTTTCCATGCACAATGAAAGTCTACCTTTAGTATGAGCAGACATGGCAGTACAACATAGACATACAGACGTACTAAAAGTTAGAGCTTCCTTGAGCCTAAAGTGGGAGACTGAAACCTATAGCTCTTAAGTCCTACAACAGAGAAAAAGGGGGAAAAATAATTAAGACAGGGAAAGGCCACCCCACACTGGCCAGGGAAAGAGAATATTCTGGTGGAATTGAGTAAGGGTATACGTACTGCAAAAAATTGATTTGAACTATAGATGTTAAGTTGTATACACAACTGTTCTGTGCTCATCATAAGATCACGGTTACAGTCTTCCTCACAAATGGGACTACTGCCAAAGATTAATAAGAAATGGTGGAAGGAGCTGAACCAGAGTCTAGAATGTCCTGTTGAACAGCCCTAGCAAAATCAGTGAAAAAGCATACAATTTGTAACACTTGGTAAATGTGTGGACCTGGTAGCTGCTTTCAAAATGGATCTAGAGTCTGCACTTTTCCAAGCTTCATCAGGTGTAGCAACTACCCTGGTAGAGAGCCTTTACATTCTAAGGAAGATTTTTGCCATTATTAGAATACCATAACTGAATGGAAAGAGAAGGCCATCTAATAACAGATTTATAAACTAGATGTTTCTTTTCATTATAAGATATAAAATGTTGATTTGTTTTCCAAAAAAAACTTTAGTTTTATTCAAATAAAATCTCAGGTGTCTACGGACATCACAGCAGTGTAGAATTTTCTATGCCTTATTTTGTTGATTAGGGTAAAAGGCAGGGAAATGGTCAGTTTGAGTGCAGATTCAGAAATTACATTAGGCATAAAGGAAGGGTTGGTTTTAAGACAGCAGGCCCTTGTGAAATACACAAACAGAATGAATAAACATAAGGGCATGTAATTCAGATACTCACCTAGCAGAAGTTAAGCTTACCAGCAATACAGTCTTCTAGGTTAAGAATATTCAGAAGTGCATGCAGGTTCAAAGGGAGGTTGAGTTAACTTTTCTAACATAAAGCTCAACTCCAAAGCAGGAGATACTTTCTCTGCGATCTAATATGCAAAATTCTGTTAAAAAATAATTGACTTGAAAAAGAAAAAGGAAATTCAGTGAGAAAAAGAACTAAAGGCTGAACAATTCATCTTTTCTGAATCATACGCCAAACTAGACATGAGCAATCCACACAGGTGCAGAAGAACCAGGGATGTCTCCACTTGAGATAGGTCTGGTCATCTATTTTGGCAACAAAAGAAAAAAAAATCTTTTCATTTGGATAAATAAGATTTCCTAGCAGCAGATTTTCTTCCCTCTTAAAAACCTGTAGCATGTCCTCAAAATAAATGTGCCTGAAAAAGTCAAAAACCTACCATCCATATTTCCAAAGTGGCTGCACAGTGATCGATGACTTGACTTCAGCTCTCCCAGTATGAAAAAGAAACGGCGATAAGGGCTAGTAATTCTGCCAGTTTTAGTAACATTTAGTTACTAAGTAGTAAGTATGCTGCCTGGATGCTAGCAAGAAGCAATTTGTACAGCCCTAAATTTTCTTAAGCTCCATAATAGCAACATTTGGTGGAATGCAAATATTGCAACCCAGCCACTGGGGATGCACAAGCCAGTGCATGTCTTTGTGCTGGTCCCAAGCCCACATAAATGGGGAGGGTTGCGTCAGGAAGGAAATCCGGCGTAAAACTTTGCCAAATAATTCCTGTGGACACCAGTAAATATTTCCATACTGGATCGGTCGAGGCCTGGGTTAACAACAACCGCCACCAGTACTGTTAGCCAACAGGGTGCTGGCGGAAATTGGGCTACTGTAGGCAGAAAGAGGAGAAGAGGCAGAAGGCACGGAGAAAGGCTAGGACTGTGGCAGTGAGGGTCGGAACTTTGAAGGTTGGCAGTATGACTGGTATAGGGAGACAGCTAGCTGATATAATGGAGAGAAGGAAGGTTGGTATATTGTGTGTGCAAGAGACCAGATGGAAGGGGAGTAAGACTAGGTGTATCAGAGGTGGGTTCAAATTGTTTTATCATGGTGTGGATGGGAGGAGAAAAGGCGTAGGAGTTATCCTGAAGTAAAAGCATGCTAAGAGTGTTTTGGAGGTGAAGAGAGTCGGACAGAGTGATGTTTATGAAGCTGGAAATTGATGGTGTAATGATGAATGTTGTTAGTGCATATGCTCCACAAGTTTGGTGTGCGATGGATGAGAAAGAAAATTTTTGGATCGAGTTGGATGAAGTGGTGATGACTGTACCCAAGGGTGAGAGAGTGGTGATTGGAGCAGATTTCAATGGGCATGTTGGTGAAGGGAACAGAGGGGATGAGGAAGTGATGGGTAGGTATGGTGTTAAACAAAGGAATGCAGATGGTCAGATGATAATGGATTTTGCGAAAAGGATGGGCATGGCATGGCTGTAGTGAATACGTATTTTAACAAGAGAGTGGAGCATAGGGTGACATACAAGAGTGGAGGAAGATGCACACAGGTGGATTATATCTTATGTAGGAGGGCCAGTTTGAAGGAGATTGGAGACTGTAAAGTGGTGACTGGGGAAAGTGTAGTTAGGCAGCATAGGATGGTGGTTTGTAGGATGACGTTGGTGATCAAGAGGAGGAATGTGCGGGCAGCACCAAGGATCAAATGGTGGAAATTGAAAAAAGGGCAATTGTGAGGTGGAGTTCAGGGATGAGTTAAGACAGGCACTGGGTAGCAATGAAAAGTTACCAAATAGCTGGGTAACTACAGCAGAGCTAGTAAGGGAGACTGCTAGAAAGGTGCTCAGTATGACATCTGGACAGAGGAAGAACAACAAGGAGACATTGTGGTGGAATGAGGAAGTACAGGAGAGTGTACAGAGAAAGAGGTTGGCAAAGAAGAAGTGGGATTGTCAGAGAGATGAAGAAAGTAGACAGGAGTATAAGGAGATGAGGTGCATGGCAAAGAGAGAGGTGGCAAAGGCTAAGGATAAGCATATGAAGAGTTGTATGAAAGGTTGGACACTAAGGAGGGAGAAAAGGACCTGTACCGATTGGCTAGACAGAGGGACCGAGCTAGGAAAGATGTGCAGTAGGTAAAGGTGATAAAGGATAATGAGGGAAACATACAAGCGAGGAGAGTGTGTTGAGCAGATGGAAAAAGTACTTTGAGGGGTTGATGAATGAAGAGAATGAGAGGGAGAGAAGGTTGGATGATGTGGGGATAGTGAAGTCATGAAGTACAATGGATTAGCAAGGAGGAAGTAAGGATAGCTATGAGGAGAATGAAGAATGGAAAGGCTGTTGGCCCAGATGACATACCTGTGGAAGGATGGAGGTGTTTAGGTGAAATGGCAGTGGAGTTTTTAACCAGACTGTTTAATGAAATCTTGGAAAGTGACAGGATTCTTGAAAAATGGAGAAAAAGTATTTTGGTACCGATTTTAAGAATAAGGGTGATGTGCAGAGCTGTAGTAACTACAGAGGGATTAAACTGATCAGTCACAGCATGAAGTTATGGGAAAGAGTAGTGGAAGCTAGGTTAAGAAGGGACGTGATGAATAGTGATCAGCAGTATGGTTTCATGCTGGGAAAGAGCACTACAGATGCAATGTTTGCTCTGAGAGTTTTGATGGAGAAGTATAGGGAAGGTCAGAAAGAGGTGCATTGTGTTTTTGCAGACTTCGAGAAAGCATATGACAGGGTGTCTAGAGAGGAGTTGTATTGTATGAGGATGTCGGGAGTGTAAGAGACGTATGTAAGAGTGGTACAGGATATGTACGAGAGTAGTGAGACAGCGGTGAGGTCTGCGGTGGGAGTGACGGATGCGTTTAAGGTGGGGTTACATCAAGGATCAGCTCTGAGCCCTTTCTTATTTGCAATGGTGAAGGACAGGTTGACAGATGAGATCAGATAGGAGTCCCTGTGGACTATGATGTTTGCAGATGACACTGTGATCTGTAGTGAGAGTAGGGAACAGGTGGAGGAGACCCTGGAGAGATGGAGATATGCTCTAGAGAGAAGAGGAATGAAGGTCAGCAGGACTAAGACAGAATATATGTATGTGAATGAGAGGGAGGATAGAGGAATGGTGAAGAGGAATGGTGAAGATGTAAGGAGTAGAGGTGGCGAAGGTGGATGAGTTTAAATACTTGGGATCAACAGTTCAGAGTACCGTTAAGTGTGGAAGAGAGGTGAAGAAGGGAGTGCAGGTAGGATGGAGTGGGTGGAGAAGAGTGTCAGGAGTGATTTGTGACAGACGAGTACCAGTAAGAGTGAAAGTGAAGGTCTACAAGAGGGTAGTGAGACCAGCTATGTCATATGGGTTGGAGACAGTGGCATTGACAAAAAGGCAGGAGTTTGAGCTGGATGTGGCAGAGTTAAAGATGTTAAGATTTGCAATGGGTGTGATGAGGGTGGACAGGATTAGGAATAAGTATATTAGAGGGTCAAGCCCAGGTTGGAAGGTTTGGAGACAAAGCCAGAGAGGCAAGATTACATTGGTTTGGACATGTGCTGAGGAGGAATGCTGAGTATATTGGGAAAAAGATGCTAAGGATGAAGTTACCAGGTAACAGGAAAAGAGGAAGGCCTAAGATAAGGTTTATGGATGTGGTGAGAGAGGACATGCAGGTGGTTGGTGTGACAGAGTAAGATGCAGAGGACAGGAAGAAATGGAAACAGATGATCCACTGTGGCAACCCCTAACGGGAACAGCCAAAAGAAGATGATTATGAAACATTGCCAGCATAATCCTCCTCCCGTGCTACAACCTCTTACTACCACAAATCTACCACTGTCTCTTTTTCCTCTTCCATCACTTTCTGAGCTTCTGTAGCCATTAGTATTATTCCTCTTTTCCTTTGTCCCTCATATTCTGCAATCAATTCGCTGTCCAACTTGCATGTTCATTTCTTTCCAAAAGTCTCTCTCGCAGCATTGCTACATTTCTTAATATAATTCAACATGCTTTCCTTTTTCTCTGTACACGTAAAGCAATTTACATTCCAAGATGGCACAGATAGAACAGCCAGTTTGCCCTTGTTCCCACCTATTGTTTTTTGATGTGCATTTTCTACTCTAGTCTCACATGCACATATTGCTTAGCAGGCTTACCTTTTATACAGCCGTTTCTTCTCATGTCGATTTGAACCTACCTCACCTTTTCAAGATACTTTTTTAATGAAAACCCCACAATAAAAAAACGAAATACATTTTAAAAGCAACACCATCCCTTATAATCCCCCCATTTTCAACAAATAAAGTTTAACCCTCCAGATAAGTACAACTGTCCCAAATCAACAGCTGCACTCTCAGGCATAAACTTATCTAAATTCAAGGTTACCCATGGTCTTCATGCTAAAGCATACTTTACAGCTTGTGTTCCTACCATCAATGGTTGCTGTCTGTTCTTTTCTTAACTCTATTATCTCCCAGATGTGGGAAAAAAATCTTGCATAATTTCAAAAACAGTAACTGTTAACATCCTGGAAAAAAAGTGGTAGTAGCTATACTACCTAAAGAGGTGTAAAGATCCATCAGATCCAGCTTCATATAGGCCCACTTCAGTACTAAATCATGAATATAAAATGTTTATGTCTAAAACAGCTAAAAGAATGGCAAAAGTGATGCCAGATTTGATAGATATGGATCAATGTATATCCATACCAAAAAAGAAAACCACCTGTTGTTCTATCAATACTCAATTTATGCTCAACAAACTAAGCCAGTTTCATGCTTTGGTATCTCTTCATACCCCAAACATGATCTCTGGCACAGAAACTTGGCTTAAACCTCTAAACCAAGATAAAACATTATTCCTCCAGGTTATAATATACTTCGCCAAGATCACAAAGAAAAAAGGTGGAGGTACTGTTTTAGTTTACTCTACCTCACTCTCTCCCTTCCTAAAGAACCAACTCCCTCCTTTACACCTGCTGAAATATTAATAGCAAACCTCAAACCTAATAACTTCACTGCCATCACAGTAGTAGCCACATACATTCCACCAGGGGACAACATCACCTTAATGAAAAATAAGGTCATCTCTCTCCCTAAATTTCCCTAATGAAACTATCCTTCTTGGGGACGTAAACATTAACTGGCATAACCTTAATAATCCAAACCCTCCACAACACACAAACCTCCATGGATTTACGCAACTAATCTCCACACCTACCCATACTAATAAATCTCATTCTTCACGCTCCTTGGCAGACTGGATACTTGTTTCTAACCCCAGCAAATACCATAACCTTGAAACTCTACCTGATGCCTGGAGTGACAACTCACCTATAGAAGTGCAACAATACATCACCCACCTCCCCAAACCACACCGGCTTACCACCTGCCACAAACTTTCAAGCTTTAACCCAGGCACTTAAAACCCTCCTCTCTAGAATTAACTGGAATTTCCTTACTCAGCTCCCACTCAACGAAGCAGTAAATGCCTTCAACTTTCCTAAATATTTTAAATTCTCTAGCCTCACTGAGAAAAGTTTGATTAAGGGAAACATTTCACCCTGGCTAACTAAAACCACTTGTACCCTTATAAAATCCAGAGATAGGGCATGGAAAACATGGGTACAAACCAAACTTCCAGCTGACCTCCTAAAGTATAAAGAATTTAGAAAGAAATCAGACAATAAAACTTAAAGACAAAAAAAGACTTATTATAATCCTCAAAAAACATTAAAATCTGATCCAAAAAAATTCTGGAATGCTATAAACCAAATACTACATCCAGGTAAACCAACTTCACCAAATCCATGTCCTGACAAGTCACCTGAAGAAACTGCCAATACCTACTTTATGAAATCCATTTCCAAACTATTTAACCCCAACCTCTCAAACAACACCACTTCAAACCTCCCTATACACCCCTCACCCACTATTTTCAGTGAACTCTTCCTCTCTCAAACCTGTTTCCACTGACTATATCAGAAATCTACTCTCTAAGCTCAAACCATGCTCTGTATTAGCAGACAATATTCCTTCTTACTTTCTCCGGACTGCTGACTGCGGTGGTGGTGCTGCGGTAGCGTTTTTGCCTCATAGCAAGACGTTGTCCCGTTCGATTCTCAGCTAGAGCATCTTTTGTGAATGGGGCGTGCCTTTGTTTAAGATTGTGCGTCAGGGCTGGTAACCCGGCATGTAAAAATCGACTACCAATCATTAGCAGACCGGAGTTCCGCTGTGGCGACCCCTAACTGGGAAAAAGCCGAAAGACACAAACTTTCTCCGGATTGCTGCACACTCCCTTGCTGTGCCTGTATCTATACTAATCAATCGCTCCATCTCAGAGTATAAAGTTCCTTCTCTCTGGAAACAGTTTTACACTCTTCCTATTCGTAAAGGAAGTAACTCCACAGAAATATCTAAATTTCAGACCTATAGCTATCCTCTCCACCCACTCAAAAATACTTGAGAAATGTATACACAAGTTATGCATCATCTCTTACAAGAAAACCTTCTCACTCCAATACAGCATGGCTTCTGTCCCAAGCATAGTACAACCACAGCTCTACTATCATTTCTCAACACCTTAGCCCTGGCTAAAGATGATCACAAATTCATATCATGTCTACTCCTTGACCTTTCTAAGGCTTTTGACACTGTCTCACACACTGCTACTTAGTAAACTTGTAGGCCTAAACGTATCTCCTGATACAGTTGCATGGCTCTCTAGCTCTCTCTCCGATAGGCTGCAGACAGTACGATAGAACACAGCACTATCTACCCCCCTCTCAGTAAGAACTGGTGTTCCCCAAGGTTCCCTTCTTGGACCTCTTATTCTTTATTATCTTCACCAACTCACTCCTCTTGTCCTCAATCTATCATGTCCAATACCCAGATGACTCTACAGTCATAACTATTGCTAATTCCCCCTTAGAACCCCTAACAAATACCCAGACATCTTTCAGCTCAGTAGAGACATGGCTCACTAATAATCAGCTCATTCTCAACCATATGAAAACAAAAATTACTACTCTTTCTACCTAAATCTGCAAACCACATTAAATTTTCCTTCTCCATAAGGTCCCAAAACAATACTCCTATAGAAGTCGAAACTAGCACAAAACTACTTGGCATTACCATTGACTACCAACTAAAATTCTATCTTCACATTAACAATTGCATCAAAAAACCCACGAAAAGCTAGAACTACTGTACAGGAACAAAAAATTCCTAACTACTGAAACTAGGATTTCTCTTACACATGCTACCTTCTACCATGCTTAAACTATTGTTCCCAACTGCTCACAAATCTGAACTCCTCCCTACTTATCAAATTAGAATCAACCTACCATAAAATGGCTAGATTTGCAGCTCAACAAACATAAAAATCTCACCACTGTCTCTCCCTAACATATCTGAACTGGCCCGGACTACCTCACCTGTTCCCTACTATCTCAACTCCAAGTCATATACGCCATCGTATATCAGCCTGTTTCTGCCCAAGTCCATCTTCTCTCATCTCTCACTACTCCCCTACCAGACTTTTCCGAAGCTCAACCCAAGACCTGCTAAAAAGCCATAAACTCAAATCCAACACAGGGTGCAACTTGTATAGCTACCATCCCTCTGGCATGGAAAAAACTCCCACTAGAAATAAGGTCCCTAACTCACCCCAAACAATTTACGCTAGCAACCAAAGACCACTTTAAAAAACACTGGCCCTGCCACTGTACTCACCCTCCCTGATTATTACCTACCTTTTATAGTACAAAGAAACTAATTTCCTAAAACTTACCATTAACTACTTCATATTATGTTTCCTATGCAACTTCCAAAGATTCTATACTCAGCTCCCTGAAATTCTTAAGTTACCTTTTAAGTTTCTGCTACTCTGCATACAAAACCTTATATTTACTCAACTCTCTTTTTAAACCAAAACATACAACTTATTCTACTTTTTTAACATTCTCCTTTTGGTTTATAGTACTGTTTCATCTGTCAACAATATACATGTATGTAGCTTACGTATTTTAACTACCAAAATTCTCTATTACTATTTTTAGTGAAATGTATCTGTATTGCTATATTTATTGATTGTACTCTGGAGTTTTTCTCCCGGGCCTCTGCTGAAAAAGGGCAATAGCTCAGCTGGACACTCCTGGTCAACAAATGTAAAATAAAATAAAAATAAATAAAATGTGGTTTGGTGTAGGGGATGCAAACCTTTGACAACATAAACAGAACAGTGACGACCCAGAGGGAAGCAGAATATAAGAAAATACCACTGTCGCTGGTCGGTCTTGATGCAGAGAAAGCATTTGACAGAGTAAGCCATGATTTTATGACCACAGCAATGGAAGCATGTGCATTCCCTGATAAAATTATAAGGCTGATTAGGAGGATATATGAAGGATTGGAGGTGAAAAGTAAAGTAGGTGGGGTCCTCTATGACAAACTCTCCTTGAGCAGAGGAACCAGGCAGGGGTGTCCTCGCTCCCGTTGTTATCTGCTTTATATTTAGAACTACTGGCAAAGAAAATAAGGGACTCAGAAATTCAAGGATATAACTGATATGGTACTCAAAAAAAAAGCTGGCTCTATTTGCAGATGACATTGTTTTATACATGACAAAACCAGAGAGATATTACAGGGTTGTGGAACATACTGAGACAGTTCAAACCTTTTCAGGATACAACATTAATGAAGCAAAAGCAATAGCAGTAAATTATGTGCTCACATACAAACTGGTTCAGCAATATCCATATTTATGGGGACATGGTAAAATGAAGCATTTAGGAGTATGAATTAAAAAAATTAGTGTGGCAGCTTAGGATATGTGGGAAAAGACTAAAAAGATAAAACAAAAACTGAGAAAATGGAAGCTCTGTTATATAGTTACTGATAAGATACAAGCAGTTAGAATGTTTTTAGTCCCTTGAGTCTAATACACTGGCCAGTCATAGTTTTATCAACCAGAGAATAAGTTGTGGATAGCAAATAATAAAGAGATGAAGGATTTTATCTGGAAGGGGAAGATGGCAAGAGTCAAGTGGGACAAGCTTATTCTTCCGACAGAACAGGGCAGACTGGGATTACAAGAGTTGAAGGGATTTTCAGAGCAACAAAGTTAATAGCACAAGCAGAAAATTATAATTCAAAGCAAAAAGAGGTGATGACGAAACAGGCGGGAAGCTAAAGTAACGGGAAGAGACTGGGATTTTGGATGCAGACCTTTAAGGAGAACAATAATCATATAAAATATTATATTCATAAAGTAGAAGGGCTTCTAAGAAATAAGCCAACAAGGGAATGGAGAAAGGAGATTCTGCCAATAGAGATGACCGTCATTAGGGACACAAACAATAAGCAAAAAAAGGTGGCATGAATGTATTGGAGAAAACTGGCAAAGGAATCAAGGTACTGTGAGCAAATAATGAGAAAGAGAAAGGTAATAGAATGGGAAGATGCCAAGAACTTATGTGGACTGCAGGCTAAAGACTGCCTTCCATATCGAGAACTGATATCAAAGTATAGGTAAACAGAAAGAGATAGGGAGGTCCTAAACAAAAGATCAGGTCTGGTAGAGTTTTTAGTAGAATCTAGAACGGAAGTTGCCATTAAGAAAGGAATAATTAGTATGGCATATAAAATATTGCACAATTAACTTTAAGAATCAGAGCAGTAAGGAACGGCTGGGAAGAGAGATTAGATAAGCATTTCAAAGAGAAACAATGGGGGGATATATGTATGTCCCCCAAATAGGCAGTAAAATCTAGAAGACTTCTGATCTTTGCTTGGAAGCACTTACACAGGCATTTTAATAACTCCCAAGCAGACTTCAAAGAATTTTTCCTCAGGCAGAGCCCAAATGTTGGAGGTGTGATGAAGCAAAAAGAGGTAACTGGGAACATATTTTCTGGGAGTGTAATGAGTTGGTAGATTTCTCCACGGACTGCTCTGTCAGAGATGCTGGGTCAGCAGCGAAATTTTCTGAGCTATGATACAAACTCGGAATTGCCTAGACTTAGTAAGGCCTTGCTAAGTCTAACTATGATGGCTGCCAAAAAAACAATTACTAGAAAATAGAAATCAAAGTCTAAACTAACTTTACTAGAAGTAGTGAAGATAGTAACAGAGTTAAAACAACTGTAACTGGGATCTTTAGAAATGGTTAGGAGCAAATTACATAGGAGAAAATGGGAACAGTGGGATCAATACATGCAAAGGAGGAACAATTAAAAGAAGGCAGGATTTGAATGAGCTTGTAATGGTTGACTAACAATGACTGGATTTGTTAAAAGTAATGTATGATTGCACGGTTTGGAATGTATAATGTTTGCAACTGAGATTGTAACGCTATGGTTTATTGTCATTTATATAAATGCAGCACAGTTAATGTCATACATGGTAATTTAATAATGATATTTCTTGTTTTAAAAAGAAACACTAACCTTTATCCCCAAGAAAAGGCGCAATGGCAACCTTAACTAAAACTAAACAGTCTAATGAATTTAACAGAACTCTAGAGTATTAAGGTTGCTGGGGAGGCTACTGTCTCTTATTCCCTTCTCATAACTGCAGACTATATATGTATATATATATTTTTTTTTACTGAACAGCTTGACATTGTACCTTTTAACTTATGCATTCCCCTCAGCAAAAAATGTTCAGAACTCTTAAGATTAATTGCGTGCACCAGCAGACTGCTGGACTCCACGTAAAATCGGTCAGCAAAAAAAAAAAAACAAACTCTGCAGATGCATGACAGATACTTTGTAAATTTCAGTCTAAACTTAATGTATAAAATTTCCCTAGCCAGCTACCTTCAGCTGCAAACTTTGGTGTCCCACTGTGAGCATTTACTAATGGGAAAAACAAGCTAATACCTTTGCAGATACAAGAAACAAGGCATTTAATGCCTTTCCTGAATTCCTCTTATTTTTATGTTTTTTTATAAGCAAACTTGATCAGCACACGTTTACACCCCACTTCCACCAAGCAGCACAAAATCACCGTATTACATTAACTTAGACTTACTTTTGTCCAACCTTCGTTATTGTATTATAGTGTAAACCTATCTTTCTTACAACTAAGAAAAAGCACTTGTTTGCTTTCATATCTTTAACATATACAGTCACTGTGAAGACCCCACATATACATTTAAAATACCCAAACTGTACACTACATAAACTGCATGTTTTCGCATATCACAAAATGTTTTATACAAATACTAACAAAAAATATTTTACAGTTACCTATTTTTTTCCAATTACTGCCCTTCTAAACATTAATGACAAAAAGTGGTGCATATGCTTTATAGCCCACCCACAAGTTTAACACAACAAAATCTCAGTCGTCCTCACACTTTCTTTGCAAAACTCCATTTCACAAATCTGACTGATGTTTGTATCCTCCCATTTATTCACCAATGTCAATGCTGCTGGTCTTCCTGATCAACATCATCATCTCCCAACACCATACTCTGGTTCAAGTCCAAGGTATTCCTGATTCTTCTAGTCAACTCCTGCGCATTTTTGTCTATCAAACATTTTCAGTTGGTGAAATAGAAACTGTTTCAGTAGCACAGTATCTCTCAGCTTTACTGTCAGAAGAATGACAAGCAGAATCTCCTTCTGCTTGCTGGCTAGCTCTTTGTTGCCTAAACATTTATTTTTTTTTTAATTTCCTCCTTAGCCTGTTCTGCATCCAAAAATGTCTTTGATCCTCCAGGAAAAAAAAAATATTCTGAAGACTGGATACATCAGCTTGAATCTCACACCTGCCACTTGACATTTCCTGATTGCGGAGATAATTTTGCTTCTCTTCTGCAGTGAATAACCATTTTCCACAAACAATCTACTGTTACCAGTATTTAAAACTCTCCCCTTTTGCCATAATTTTGTCAGGATCAACTGTTCTGCTGGTATGATTGCATCAATACTGATCTTGGCTGCTTTCTCATGGCTATGTTTGGAGCATACATTCTATGTGCCCTTTCAATTAACAAATCTTGCTGTGTAGCACTGGTCCAATTGCTTACTGGTGCTTTAATACAATTAATAGTCTTTTCCTTCCAGTTTTTCTGGTCAAGCAGAAAAGCTCAGGTTTTCGCTGGGTGCTCAGTCCTCTAACACTACGATTTTTGAAACATCTCCACACAAGTAAGGTGAGACCAGAGGGAGAGAAACAATCAGTAAGGTAGAGGACCAGGGCAGGAGACAGAAGAGCAGTAAATAAGGTTGAGATTATGCAGGGGTTATGGGAGTAGTATAAGAGAGGAGAGAAAAAGAAGTGAAACCAGTACAGGGAGAAAAAGATAGGGTGGACTAGTCAGGGAGAAGGGGTTAACGGGGAGTAGGGAGAGGACCGTGGAGCAGACAATATAGACAGGACTCTACAGGATAGTAGAAGGGGATATATAGTGAAGGGCAGACCTGCAAGCAGAACAATAGAGAAATGAGGTAGGGAGAGAGACTAGGTTGTCTACAGGGGAAAGAAGACGACAGACCCCTATTTGTTTAGGTTTAGGGTAACCTTGGGAGGAGAATACAGGAGATTAGGAAAAGGGGAAGGGCAGATAATGGAGTAGGGAACAATTATAAGGCTAATGTAAGATAGGGAAGGAGCTACAGGAACACGGAGATGGACTGTAGTAAGGGGTAGGGGAGCAGATGGAGGGGTTATGGCTGCTGATGGCTGCTGACAGAGTCAGGCAGTGGTGTAATACATCAACACAAAGTAATGTATTATCAAAACAATAATGCTTATGGAGAGATCAAAAACACTGAGACATACAGAGCAGATTACTGTGGCTTTTGTCCAGGGAGGTAACCCAGGTGAATACTACCCCAGGCAGGTATTGGAGGGTGGATAAGGAAGGTCTTAGGATTCCAAATAGGTCACTTCAGTCTTTCAGAAATATGAGAAAAAGCCTTAGACCAGAGAGCAGATTACTGTGGCTTTTGTCCAGGGAGGTAACCCAGGTGAATACTACCCCAGGCAGGTATTGGAGGGTGGATAAGGAAGGTCTTAGGATTCCAGATAGGTCACTTCAGTCTTTCAGAAATATGAGAAAAAGCCTTAGACCAGAGAGCAGATTACTGTGGCTTTTGTCCAGGGAGGTAACCCAGGTGAATACTACCCCAGGCAGGTATTGGAGGGTGGATAAGGAAGGTCTTAGGATTCCAAATAGGTCACTTCAGTCTTTCAGAAATATGAGAAAAAGCCTTAGACCAGCACTGCTCCGTCAGCATCCACGCGCAGAGGGGGAAAAAAAGATCTTGATATATCTAGCTTTGTCTATTAAATCAAGCAACTCTTCTCTTAACTCCTTTTCATCCATACTGAGGGCACATTCGCCATTTTCCATTTCCTGTGGACATTCTACAGAAAGTTCTATAGCAGGGGTGTCCAACCTTTTCAGTTGCAGGGGCCGCATTGAGTCAACAGAAATGGTCTGGGGGCAAACGGCGGGTGAGGACCAAAAAAAAAAAAAAAAAAAAAAAAAGGTCTCACACTAACTGAAGAGAAAAAAAAAAAAAAAAAAAACACGAACACACACACACACAGGTTTATGCGGACTAATGTGGCTGTATTGTAGGTTAATTTGAACAATAAATAAATTAATAAATATAAAGAAATTAATAAATGCATAATATTTGCCCTAAAATTCAATATCTCATTCTAATTATTTAAAAAACAGTTAAAAACATCTTAGTATCTTAGTAAAGTTAATGCCAATGAGGAAATCACACACTTTACCATAGGCCTGCAAAAATCTGCCCTTATCTTAGGAAGCCATATCCAGTGTGTAATGTCTAAGTAAGGCATGGATTCTGCATCAACTGTAGTCTTTTATGATGCTTATAAAACAAATGGTTCATTGTCAGTGTAGTAGGCAGTCCCTGACAGGAAGCATAAGAAAAAGAACATGCAGAGATTTTACTGTTTTGAGCCTTGACACAGTGTAACACCACACAACAGAAGAAAGACACATGACAGTTAACTGAAAAGTCTGCCAAAAAGAACATTTTTTAACAGTCTAATACAGGAAGGGTCACATGGATTAACAAGTCTCCTCTCTATTATCTCTCAAGAAGATTGTTGGTGCAATTCTTTCAGTTTAACCATTGCACAACATAACTGAATGCACATGTAAATATCATAACACCTTCTGGCAAATAAACTTCTAACATGGTTGTAAAAATAAACTGTTTTTAATTTCTTGTCCTTTTTAGTAACACCAGTAAACTGTTGCTTCCGTCAAAACTTCAGTACAAACATCCAGGATCCCCTTACACCATTTGGGTTGTTGCCAAGATCCCCATGCACCATTTGGGTGGTTGCCATAAGTCTTTTTCCTGGTTGCCACAGCAACCACAGTACCCATTCCCTCTCATTATGCAGACACAGACTGAAACTAAACTAGTCTAGGTTTACCATGTTAATCTTCTGGTAAGGACCATGGCAATCTAGATACCTTCACAATCCTCACTGATAATTCAGTAAAACTAGCCCACTGGACCATCTTAGTTTTCACAAAAGTCATTAAATTCAATTTCTTTTCTTCTTCCTAAACTCCAATCACTCTCAGATTTTCTTTCTTTGAACCTTGTTCTCCATTGCAACCAACTTTTGTTGCACATATTGCACATGGCCATCCATGTACACACACACACACACACACCTATATGTATACGTATACATATACATATAGATATACATATACTCATACCTGTATGTACACATATACGTACACATATACATAAGTTACTGACAATTGGTTGACATTTCCAAAAGCAAGTACAGCTGATCAAAAATCAGCTGATTGAATGTATCAGTTTTTTTCTGGGCAAGATAGCAGTACAGTCTGGATCAGGGAATTTGCCCTTTATCCCACACTATAGTGCAATCTCATAACTGGTATATATAATTAGCAGGGGGTGTGGGGGATTCTGAGGGGCTTCCCCTGCAAAAAATTTTTTTACAAGGCTGCTGACTGACAAGTTGTGTTCGATTCGATACAGAAAATTTTTAATATATGGATATACATTCATATATACATATGCACACACACACACACACACACACATATACATATATATATACACACACATATATATATATATATATATATATATATATATATATATATATATATATATATACATAGGAGTGATTGTTAATGTCAACACCACTGCTAACTAACAAAATTTGGTGGACAATGGATGCTATTAAAAAGTAGGCAAGATAGTCCAATATTCGAGATAGGAGAATATGACTTTTTCCCAATATCAAAGCTATTATAAAAAATTAGCAGGGTGTGTATGGGGGGGGGCTTCCCCCTGCAAAAACTGTTGCTTTTAGGGATTTTTTTGTGTTATTACTGTGCATGCCTGAGGCTTTTGCTTTGCACATGTGCATTAGCATGGCAACATTTGCAATGTAGACATTTCCTGGTCGAAGTTTGGGTCATATGCTCATCTCAGTAGACCTGTACAAATATGTATATATATATATATATATATATATATATATATATATATATATATATATATATATACACACATCTGCTGGGAAAATGGATAGCCTTGACATTTTGTCTTCCTTCCAGATGTTTTCCAGATAGTTTTCTCTTTCTTCAGTGTCCATCACTATAATGAGTCTGTGATTAATTAGTTAGTTTTACAAAGAGGTCTCTCAGTATTCCTGCAGCTTCTTCAAATGACTGTTTGATTCTCCTCATATTTGTTTGGAATGGTTACCCTTACATCTCCTGAAAGAGTTTGTATGTGGCTTCTAGAATGATTCTCCTCATGACCCCCCCCACCCCCGACTGGCCAAAGTGGTTCTTTATTTCTACTACAACTTTATACAAAGTAAGAGCCATGTGCTGATACAATTCCTCTACACCATGATAATGTTTAATGTGACATGATTTGGCAATATTATATACTGGTGGTTACTAATGGTATATATGGTGTGTCCTACACAGTAGCAGAATACAGCTGTAAGGTCAAATCTTGGTAAAAAAAAAAAGTCTTGTATAAATATACAGTTCATTGGCAGTATTCTGTTACTTCCCAAGCATTCTCAGATAATATCTCATTAGACTCAATGACCTTTTTGCACCCTTTAATATCTTTTAGTTTAATTAACATTTACTTTATGTCTGTTACCATTGCTCTTCATTCTATTCACCCTCTCTTCCTCTTCCTCCTCCATATTCTCCTCCTCTCTCCCCTTTATTTTAGTCTCCCACAAAATGTCTTCAAAATTATGACTACTTGAATAAACTAATAAAATAAAAGCCAAGTAAACTACTAAGCTCATCTCAACAATCATTTATAAATTATGTACTTTTTGTACGTCTTAGAAAGAAATAGTTACTGAAATAATATTAAATATACACTGTATATTTCTGTCCTAAACATCTTCATTCCATAGTGAGTTCAAAATTATAGCCTAATATGCACTACCTCATTTCTCCAAAGTTAGACAAGAAAACTTAACCTCTGTCTTTATAGCAATAATCATTCATGAAGCAATCTGTGATATGTGTAGAGTAGACTGTATTATGATAGTCATCTTTTATCGTTCATTTATTTATTTTTTTTTTATTTTCTTTAAATATTTATATTATGCCTTTTGTCACTTTAAGAAAACAAGAGCATGCATACATGGGCATGCACACCAACCCCTCTCCATGACTTCTGAGCTTACTGACTGAATGCACATTTACCAAATAAAAGACATCAATAAACTAATCCCCAATGGGATGTGGAGAGTGCATTGTGTTAATTCCCTTCTTTTTTGTTATTATTTTCATTATTACTTTCTTTAGATGTCCCCATAATGCCTTTTGTCACTTTAAGGAAGTGAGGAAATGCACACATACACATGTGCGCGGTCTCTGCACCTCACTGCATTTATGGCTGTCAAGCTTTTTTAACTGGATATGAATTTCATACAAAGAAACAACAGATTAATCTTCTGTTTCCTATGTGTGTTTCGTTCATGTAAGGAGAACTTTTAGTAATTTATATGCAAAGTTTTACTGCGATCAGTGAAATTAAACTGTTCTTGTTCTCTCAATTTGTTGTTGTATAATGCAAACACTTGTGTGCCTACCAAGCTACTGTTACAATACTCAATTCTGGACTGTGGGAACCCTCAACAAACCATCACAAAGAGAAAATAGTGTTCTCAGAAGCTTGCATTTTTTTTACAGATAATTGTTGTTTACTCATGGCCTCTCAGAATGCTTCACATTTAAATTGACATTTTCTTAACCGTAACGGAAGCCAGATAATGACCATAAAAATGATAACTATATGTTGAATACTAACTGTCAGTTTAGCTTTTCCCTTAGATAAATAGCAACACATAGATTCTTGGCGAGCTGAGCCTTCATCTTGTAACTTACCTTTGTTGTAGTGTAGTCGGTGTGTACACAACGAAATAAACTAAAAAATAATAAATCCTCTCTCTACGCTACGATCTCGCTCCTTCCTGCAGCTTTTCTTTATAAAAAATCGCCCGAACGGTGTTTTCGCGCATGCGCATACCAGCGGAAAGACGCTGGTATGGAAAAAACGTAAAAAAAAGAAAGTTGGCGCATGCGCAGAAGAGCAAAACTACGCGGACGTGTAAACACACGGAAAAAAGTGAAATTAAATTTAAATTTAAATTTAAGGGTCGCGGGCCGCATGGAAGAGCTCTGAGGGCCGCATGCGGCCCGCGGGTTGGACACTCCTGTTCTATAGCATCTTCCTGTGACACATTCTCTTCAATTTCATCCCGTGTCACCTGTTGTTCTGTCATATGGGAACTCACCTGCCTAATGGAGAAGTCAAAGAAATAGAAATTGAGGCAATGGAACAACTGCAAAGAGAAGGATTCAATGTAGAAAATCAAATTGCTCTATCCTGTTGCGGTGCTTTCTGCATTTGATTTTCTACATTGAATCCTTCTCTTTGCAGTTGTTCCATTGCCTCAATTTCTATTTCTTTGACTTCTCCATTACTCATCTCTTTTTCTACTTTTCCTCTCAGTCTTCTTATTTTTTGCATTGTAAAGTTTTCCATATCCGGATTCCTTTGCCAATATTTTTCTTCAAATATCTTTGATGCTGCTCTTTTTGTATTAGTTAATTTTGCTTTCTCCTTTGCATAAATGTTACCATATTAATTGTCTTTTCCTATACCCATCCATATTTCTTCTTCACATGTCTCCTGATCTTGCTTTTCCTTATTCTGAGGACTCGCTCCATCCTGCTGTAATGTAATCTGTTTTAGACCTTCTACATTAAATCCTTCACTTCGCAGGCACTCCATAACTTCAACTTCTATTTCTTTAACTTCTGCTTTACTAACCTTCTTTTCTACACTGAATCTTTGTGCTTTTAGTTGTGAAATTTTCCATATCTGAATGCCTTTGCCTGTATTTTTCTTTGAATATCTTTGAGACTGCCTCCTCCATATTAGTTAACTTGGCTTTCTCCTTTACATAAATATTGCACAATATCAAATCTCTCTTTCTTTCCCACCTCCACATTTATTTTTTTTACATTTTTCAAATATCTCTAGGTTTTGTTGTTCATATTTTCTCACTTCCTAAGAAGCTTCATTTTTCAAAGAGATCAAAGTTACTTGATCTATATACTGTTCTTCGAAAATCTGTTGTATTAATGAAAGCAAATTTTTATTTGAAGCTTGTAACAGTTTTTCCTAAGGAAGTATTTTTCTTTCCTCTAATTTCTCTCTCCAAGTGTTTTGTATATCTTGTGTCTGAAAATTCTGGGCATTTTGGCAATAGTAACAATACATAATTTCTTTCTTATCCTCAATAGTCCACTCTGTCGTCTTTATGGCTCCTCTTTGGCCAATCAATTTTTGTCGTTTTTGTGGACTGCTACTTCTTTCTACAACAGGGGGGCATCCTCCCCCTGAGCCTGGCCTAGCCCCACTGAAAGAATGTTTCCGTATTTTGAGGATTCTACACCGTCATTTTTTCCAGTCCTGGCACCAGTGCGCCTACCACAGTTGGGCACTTTTTTTATCCTGGGTCTTGTGCCCCCAGCTATCTTTTTTATTTTTGATTTACTTCTGTCCATGACATATGCTATACAAATACTGTCTATATATCAGTGTCGCCTTGGTGAGATTTTGTGAAAAGCAGGGTCCACCTCACAAAGGTACTCACCAAGACTTGAGGATGAATCTGATTTCAGCACTACTACTCTCCTTTGCTTGCTGACTTTTCATCTCTCCAGTTTGTGTCTAGCCATTATACGCCTTCCTTTAGTATGTATACCACCCCATCTGTCTATGTCTGCGTTTTGTCTGTTTGTCCATCCATACCTGCAACTTTCCATCACTAATTACCCTTCTGCAACCATTCTTCCCATTCTACTCCACCAACTCTCATTTACTGAAAATGATGCTCTCTTAACTCCTAAAAAAAATGATGGCCTTCTTCCCCTACCTATCACACTTTGTTACCTTTGCCTGTTTTCCTTCTTTTGCTATACAGTATTATTTAACTATCTCCCCCTCTCTTTCTTCCACATTTGACTAATGGACTAGTTTAGCAATTTTGCTGTGCTGACAGTCTGTAGGATATGTGGAGTGATCTTTTTGTGCAGGTGCTTCACTGCTTGTATGGATGGGCAAAAACTATGCCACACAAACCTATCTTGGTAGTGACAGCTGCAGCAGTTATATGCAAGTCACTCTACTCCTCCACTGTGCAAGCTTAGTGCTGCTTTTCCCCACAACACAAACATTCTGATACATAATGCAGTCATTTACATGACCTCTTGATTTTATGCTGAACCTAAGATATATCGGATTAGCTTTGGGTCGCACCACACTACCTTCTGTTTATCAGTTAGTATGGCACCTTTGCCATGACCATCTATGAATCCCATACACTATCTGTATATCTTTGTGTGAAAAATAATTTTAAATGACTTTCAGTTATTGCTGTAAGATTAAAATAAGCCCAGTGCCTTCCAGTGCATGTGGGTGAAATCCTGGGTAGTTAAGTACTGTAACTCTGATCTGCTGCTTTACAGTATTAAAAACAACAGAACAAAAAACAAACTTCTCAGCATTCGAAATAACCAAACAGAACCAAATAAAATAAACGCTGGTCCCCTGTGTCTTGACACACTGGTGAAAACAAGGTCACAACAAAGGCAAGGAAGCGAAACGTAAAAATCAGATATTTATTATCCAAAGTTTGACTCAGGGACTCTATAAATACCTATCTGGCTTGGCTGGAGCAGGGGGTAAAGAGTCAGAGATAAACTGGATTCAGAGAACACATCATCCACAATATCTAGCACTGGCGGAATAGGCAGGGGCCTGTGTTGAGGCAATAAGAGGAAATCCCTGAGCCTTTTCTTGGATTCTGAGTAATCCTGGCTTTCCAATGGAAATGCTCCCTCATGGTATGTAAAGTTTCCCCAAAAGAATAACCCTCAGGAGGAGAGGCTGAAGGGATAGATTCTTCAGCATCAGAGTCCTCATAGGGGGGTAGAGAGTATCCCTGGTCTGAAGAGGAATCAGAGGAAATGGAAACCTGATCAGAGGAGTCATAGTCTGTATCCTGCCTAGGCCTATTCTCAGGAGGGAGATGGGAACCCCTGATTAGAGTAATGAGGTCTTTGGCCATTTTAAGCATCTGCTTCTTAGGCATGGAGGACTGTCCAGGAGAATGCTGTACTTGTTTCTTTGTCTTTAATGGTACCTTTGTCTTGGCTGTTGTTTTAATGGTAAGTTGTGAAGGTCTGAAAACACCCTCAGAAGCCGATGCCTGCTCAGCGGCTCCGGACCCATCTGAGGGAATAGTTTCCGTAGGCCCAATACCTTGAGTTTCCAGAGGCCTAGATGTCTCCATGTGGGAGTTGGAAGCGGCCTGTGGCTCTGAGGTAGCGGGGGTGTCAGGGGCTGCGAAAGCGCCTCACTGAGAACCGGCGAACGGCCTGGAAGAGGTTTTGTTGGTTTTGGACCTCAGATGCCGGTCTTTATCCTTGTCTTTGCGTTTTTTCGATATTGAGGTCGTCGGCTGATCCGACGGCATCGTATAATTGAACCTTCGGCCAAAGTAGTGCAAAGCAAAATCAAAACGTCTTTTTATAGTGCGTTTGTTACATCTAGTACAAAACCGACAACTAGTGACGTCGTGATCAGGGCCAAGGCATGGAATACAGTAAGAGTGGAAGTCCTTATAAGGTATTTGCTTCCCACAAGAAATACAATTAACTTTTTCTGACATCGGTCTGAGGCAAGAAAAAAGTTTCCCCAATGGGGTACTTAGCTTTATTGAAGAATTCGGATCTGAAATTCGCCTTCGAAAATCTCAGGAGTCGGCCAACCGGCACTTGCGAACTGCTTCTGTTTCGGGCACCGTGCGGCAAGAAAGACTGAAGAAAATGGCATCGGATGCATCTTATATACCCCTGGCGCACTGACGTCAGGGAAGAAGTGACAGCAACCGACGCCGGACCAAGACTTTGGAACTCGGGCCGACTGCGGGGACCGCCTGACGGCAGGATAACCCAAGTGTAATGACTGCAGCAGTGTAACATGAACATCACCACACAAAAAAATGCAAAATTAACAGAACGTACAGTTGTGTACACTAAGCATAAATGTAGCTGTTCAACTGTATTTACTGTTGTAGTCATCACATTTGGGTTATCTGCCTGCAGGTAGCCCTCAGCCGGCCTGAATACCAGAGTCTTCGGATTTCTGCATCGGATGCTGTCGCTTCTTCCTTGACATCAGGTTGTCGGGGGTATAAAACATGCAGCAGACACCATTACATCAGTTTTTTTTTTGCCTCAGATGTCAGGTACCCCCATAATAGGAAGCAATTAAATGGTATGGTAAAACCCCCATCAAAAAGAAAATACACAAGAAAAAACAGGCATACCAACCATAAGGAGAGGTAGAGCCAAGAGAAGTCAGGGGGCTGGAGGGAGGGTAACCAGGACTGCAACAGTGAATACATTCTAACATCGACATTTATGGTAAGTGTACACAAATGAACTATGTTCTTCGTGTTTCACTGTTGCAGTCATCACATTTGGGTTGATTCCCAAAGCTAAGGAAGGGAGGAGGAAGTTAAAGAGCATTAGGGCCAGCTATTAATCCTTGCAGTGGCAAATCCAGCTCTAGATTTAGAAAAGATAGGCAACTGATAATGCTTGGTGAAGGTATGTACAAAGCTCCAGGTAGCAGCTTCTAGGATGTCCCTGGTAGGGACCCCTCTGAGAAATGCCGCAGAGGTAGATGCAGCTCTGGTGGAATGTGATCTTATCCCCTGTGGGGTAGGTTTTCCATGGTGCTAGTAACAGAAATGAATGCAATGGGCAATCCATTTGGAAATGGTTTGCTTTGAAATGGCCCTTACAGCAAAGCTAACTTAGCAACTGCTCAGGTTTTCTGGTAGGCTTAGTCCTGTCCAAATAGAATCTAAGTTGTCTGTGCACGTCCATAGAGCGCATTTTTATTCCTCTAATCCACAAAACAAAGGGGAATGAAAGTAGGCAAATGAATGGACTGATTTACGGCCACACTAGGCACCACCTTGGGCATAAAGGAAGGATTGGTCCTGAGGGAAACCCTAAGATAATGAAGGGCTCCACTGCCATGAGGGCCTGTAATTCAGACACTCTTCTTGCTGAAGTGATGGCTAGAAGGAAGGCTGTTTTCCAAGAAAGGAATTTCAACTCAGCTGTAGCCGCTGGTTCAAAGGGGGGAAAAGTGAGCTTTTCCAATACAAAGTTAAGGTCCCAAGCTGGAGTGGGAGCTCTCCTGGGGGGGGTCTTGAATTTTTGACCCCTCTAAAGAACTGCTTTAGCAAGGGGTGAGACAAAATGGGTGGCTCTGTATTATAATGTGCTGAAATGGCAGAGGCATGAATTTTAATTGACGAGAAGGATAGGCCCCTGTGGAGCATTTCTGTTAAGTACTGTAGAATCTGAAGTAGGCTGGGCACCGTTGTGCCCATCCCCTGAGCCAGGCTCCAGGAATAGTACCTTTTCCACTTTTCAGCATAGGATTTTCTAGTACTAGGCCTCCTTGCCTCCAGAATGACATCCGGTACCTGCTTACTGAGGGATGCTAAGGGAGAGCTCAAGGAATTAGCCAGGCTGCAAGGTTCAGGGTTTGAAGCTGAAGTTGCAGAATCTGGCCCGCCTGCTGGGACAGCAGGGAAGGGGTCTGAGGCAGGTTCCATGGTTGTAGCAGTGCCATACTGTGCAAGAGGGCGTACCAGTGCTGGAGTGGCCAGTCTGGTGCAATCAGTATTGTCCTTTGCTTGACCTGTTTGATCTTTAGTAGAACCTTCAAGAGGAGAGGCAGAGGGGGGAAAAGGCATAAACTGAGAGGCTTTCCCAGATAAAAGGACAGGGCATCCACTTTCCAAGCTTGCTGTGGGGAGTTCTTGTGCAGAATTTGTTCAATTGGTAGTTCTGAGGGGAGGCAAACAGGTCTATCTCTGGAGTCCATTTATTCCTCAAGAGGTTGGATATTTTGGCATCTAGTTTCCATTCGTGTGGGTCCATGAGATTTCTTCTCAAGTTGTCTGCCAGTGAATTTAGTATGCCTGGCAGGAATTGAGCTTGCAGGTGTACTTGGTAGCACAAGGATGTGTTCCACAGAGCCATGGCTAGTCTGCAGAGAGGGTACAAGTGGGTTCCCCCCTGCTTATGTACCACATAACTGTGGTGTTGTCTGTCTTTACCAATAGTTGTCCTGAAAGAATACGGTCTTTGAAGGCCGTCAAAGCATTCTGTACAGCTAACATTTCTTTTTGATTACAGCTAACATTTCTTTTTCATTGATATGCAGGTGCATCTGTCTCAGGATCCATATGCCCTGAATGCACTGCCCTGCCATGTGAGGCCCCCATGCATAGTCTGATGCGTCTGTTAGGTTTTGGGTGGCAGGGGGTAGAGTGAAAGGGAGTCCCTTGTTGTGGTAGCAGGCCTCTGCCCGCCAAAGGAACTCTGTCTTTATACAAGGAATGATAGAAATCATTGTTTCCAGGTCCTGAGAATGTTGACACCATAGGTTTTGCAGATACCATTGGAGTTTCCTCATATGCAGTCTTGCATATGGAATTAGTAAAATGCAAGAGGCCATGAACCCCAGGGCTTGCAGTATTTTCCTTGGAGACAGATGGGGTTTTGTGGCCAATAGTTTGATGTAGGTTGTCAAGTACACTTGTTTCTCTGGAGTGAGGAATGCCATCTGGGAAGTTGTGTTCAAGCTTGCTCCCAGGAATACAATCTGTTGGCAGGGTACTAGGTGAGATTTCTTTTCATTGATGGCGTACCCCAGTGAGGTTAGAAGTTTCTTTACGAATGCCAGGTGTTGTAATAGCAAGTCCTGGCTTTCTGCCTGACTCAGACATCATCCAAATATGGGTAAATTTGAATATTTCTCTGCCTGCAAAATGCAATGGCTGGAGCTAGGCACTTTGTGAATACCCTGGGAGCAGTAGATAAGCCAAAGGGAAGTGCAGAGAACTGATAGTGCATGGAGCCCTGCAAGATTCCCTTATTGGGATGTGCAGGTAAGCTTCCTTTAAGTCTAGGGTTGCCTCACTGAGTACCGGCGGACTGGCGACTAGCTTAATGGAAGCATCATCTGCAGTTTTGGACCTATGCGGTTTGTCTCTGTCTTTATCCTTACTTTTTTTGGAAGATTGGTAGTCGGATGGCTTGACGAAGCCATTTCGGAGTACACTGAATGAGTACGAAAATAATTAGCTGAAAAAATAGCCCAATGACAGATATTTCGGGCGTTGAATAAAGCACAAAACTGTGGGACGTTGTGGTCTGGGCCTAAAGCAGGGGATGCGGTAAGAATGAAAATCTCTGAGGTATTTGCTTTCCACAGGTAAGACGATTGTTAACTTTTACTGACATTGGTTAGAGCAAGAAAAAGGATCCCCAACGGGGTACTTAGCTTTTTTGAAGCCTTCGGGTCTGAAACTCGAAAACGAAAATTTCAGGAGTCTGCCGACTGGCACTTGAGAACTGCTTCTGCTTCGGGCATCGCACAAGAAAGACTGATGTAATGGCGTTGGCTGCATGTTTTATACCCCTGACGACCTGACGTCAAAAAAGAAGCGACAGCATCCGACGCAGAAATCCGAAGACTCTGGTATTCAAGCCTGCTGAGAGCTACCTGCAAGCAGATAACCCAAATGTGATGACTGCAACAGTGAAACACGAAGAACATCTGCTTTAGAATCACACAAAAGAGAGATAAAACACAGTCACTGCTGTCAGAATAAATTACACTGAAAATCCACAATCATAATTTCCTTCATGCACTCACTGTCCAACAAAGACAATTCTATTCATGGTCACACGAGAGATGGAGCTTATCCTGGCTATCAATGTGTGTTAGACAGAGGAAGTACAAGTTATGTAAATCTGCTTGCCATAAACAAAAAAAGTTATGTATTCACTAGAACAACAGATCCATGCTGTTTCCATCTGGTTCAACCTGTAGGTTATTGGATCCAATACAGATTAGACGCCAGTCAACTTCCAATGACTTCAGCTTGCCAAGCTCTGCCTCTTCTCTCCATAAGCCCCATTCCACCAGGGTTACCTCAGATAAATTTTGCCCCACTTTGTACATAAACTTTAAGATCTAGCCCCTAAAAGGAGAAAAATCAAGAAACTAAGAACTCAGAAAAAGAGGAGAAGCAGTCTCCCTGGCCAAGTAATTTCTTGAATAAAAAGGACAGCCAAGGAGATGCAGGCAGATTGGGGGGAGGGGGTTGAACCAACTGGAAACAGACATGGATCTACCATTATGGAAGTAGGTAACTTTCATATCTGATGTTGTCTTTTCCATCTGGGTTCAACTTGTGTCTCATGGAAGGATATTGTGCAATACGGTGGAACCAAATGAAGCTCTAGAACTCGACTGAATATCAAGTTTGTAGTGGGACATAAACGCGCGATAACCCGGCAAGTTGCAGCTGCACAAATGTCATCCAAAGTAGCTTCAAAGAAAGTTCTGGCAAAATTACCTTTGGATTTGCAATGTAAAGACTTGTCCTTCAAACTGTATCCAAAGGAAACACCATCAGAAAGCCATTTGGACAGAATAACCTTAGATATAGGCACACCCAAAAGAGACTGAAAGAGACAGACAAATAATGGATTTGATTTTCTAAAAAACTTTGTCCTGACCAAATAAAACCTCAATTGCTTATGGACACCAAGACAATGCAATAGATATTCACAACACTGGAGAAATTGAGAAAAAAAGACTGGCAGATGAATGCACGGGTTCAAATTATTCTCTTACACCACCTCAGACAGAAAGCCAGGATCCGGTCTAAAGGACACTCATCTCAATGAAAAACCAAACAGGGAGGAACAGCAGAGAGGGCCTGTTGCTCTGACACAGGTTTTGTGGAAATAATGGGCACCAAGAACACAGTCTTCCATGACAACAATTTCAAATCAACAGTAGCAGAAGGCTCAGAAGGAGGTGCAGCCAGCACCTAGAGCATAAAAGACAAGTCCCGATGCAGAACAGGTCTCAGAAAGGAGGACAAAATAAAAGGGTTCCTTTGAACTGAAGCAGCCACAGCCCTTAAGGCTGAATAACACACCTGATACTCTTGTTATAGGTGACTATTGTCAGACACACTGACGTCCCGCTCACCAGGCTGAATAAAGAGAAGGTCACAGTGAGCTGCCTGTCAGGTGCTAGGATCAGACACATAACGCAAGCACTCAGGTCACTCCAAAGCAAATACAAATATGACTCAGCCATTGTACATGCTGGTGTGAATGACCTGAGACATACCTCCCTGGACTACATGAAAAGAGACAGAGGAGCTCTCTGATCATGTAGCCCAGGCTGGTATGACCCTGACCTTGAGCAGCATCTTACCCTCACCTAGAATGATGCCACAGTACAAAGACAAAATGATCGATTTTAACAATTGGCTAAAATTTTGGTGTCATTCAAAGGGGATCCAGTGTCTGTCAGTCTGGGATGACATGCTCGACAAGCCACGTTGCTTCGCTAGGGACGGCTTGCACCTGTCACCACTGGGCTTTCGGATATTGGCAAAGGCTCTTGCCACCCTCATACTGCCTTTTTTAGGCAAGGCTCAAAAGTCAAACCCACCCCCATAGACAGCACAAGGAACAAGAAACTAAGGGTAATGCTGCTAAACGCCAGAAGCCTTAACCTCAAGATGCATGCACTCGAAGCTCTCCTCAGTATGGAGAACATCGATATCTGTGCAGTGACAGAAACCTGATTCAAGGCTCCAGAGAGCACCCCAGCACTACCAGGCTATACCTCGTATCATGCTTTTCGGCCCCAAAACCAGGACCGAACCACAAAAGGAGGGGGAGTTTCCATATTTATCAAGGATATCCACACCTCCAGGTTAGTGGCATTGCATGAAGTATCGGAGACCATCCATGTGCAACTAACAGTGAGCAAGACTGCTTTTCAGTTTATAGCATCCTACAGACCACCCTCCCAAAGTCAGGAATCCCATTCGGCTTTCCTGAAAACATTGGAGAACATCAAGATCTCTCTGAACACCAGTATATTGGGCGACTTCAACTACCCAAACATTGACTGGAAGCACTACTCAAGCCCCAGCACCTTAGACCAAAGACTCCTGGAAATTATAAACTCAAATGCTATGGAACAACTAGTCACCACTCCCACAAGAGGGGACAACATACTAGACCTGATCATTACCAACATGGGGACTCTATGCTCCACACCAGAAGTATATCCCTCATTGGCAAGATCAGACCATAAATTAATTTCACGATGTCCACATCCCGACCCCACCCCCAGCCCAGAAAACCACAGTGAAAAACTTCTCAAAAGCGAACTTCTCAAAACCGAAGTGGAATCCTTCAAGGCCCCAGGGCCAGTGGAAATTACAGCCCAAACTGCAGAATCCTATATAAATGCATTCTACGGACATCTCCAGGAATGCATGGATCATGCTATCCCAAACAAAACCAAGACCCAATCACCCAAAGGCAGGCGTCCAGTCTGGTGGACCCCTGCCATAAATAAACTGTACAACAGGAGGAAGCTACTACATGATAGAGCAAAATCCCTAATAGGGAAGGCATCTCTGATCAGTACTAGCAAAAAATTACAATCCCTCATAAAATCCTCCAAGGCCAGCTTCGAGAGAAAATTGCACAGGACACCAAAGACAATCATAAGGCTTTTTTCAGTTATGTTAGAAACCTGGGATGCAACTCCCAGACTTGTTCTGAGTTGATTCTAAACGACAAAAAATACACTGAACCCACAGACATCGCCAATATCCTGGCAGACAGGTTCAGTGCAAACTTCTCCACCCCCTCCCCCCCAAAAGAGCAAGTATCTATCCCGGCAGAGGGCTGCCTCCCATCCCAAACATCTCAGATGTAAAAAACACTGCTTCCATGGGACCAGATGGCGTCCCAGGTTGCGCCCTACATGAACTACAAGAGGAACTAATCCCTCAAATAAAACAGCTATACAATCTCAGCCTCACTACAGGATATGTGCCCACAGAATGGAGGACAGCAACAGTGGTCCCACTCCACAAAGATGGAGCCTCTACGGACCCTGGAAACTATCGCCCCATAAGCCTGACTGGCTTAGTCTGCAAGGCTATGGAGAGGATCATCATGGAGCTCATAAACAAAGACATTGGGGACCTACAGACACTAGATCCTACCCAGTTCGGCTTTGTCAAGGGCAGATCCTGCCTTTTGAACCTGGTTGACTTCTTTGAAACAGTCACCAAAGCCACAGATGAAGGGAAGGTAGTCCACACAGCCTATCTGGACCTTGCTAAGGCATTTGACACAATACCCCACTTGGGCATCATAGATAAGCTATCCAGCTTAAATATAAACCCCTATGTCACAAGATGGGTCGCAAACTGGCTCAAAGACAGAACCCACAGAGTGAGAGTTGCTGGAGCCATGTCGGAGTCGAAACCTGTCACAAGTGGCATCCGACAGGGTTCTGTCCTGGGACCACTCTTGTTCGGTATATACTTTTCCGAGGTACAGGCAAACGTGGGAGGACTATGGCTCACCAAGTTCGCAGACGACTGCAAACTGTGCGCCATAATCAACTCTCCAGCTGACACAAACATCCTTCAAAAAGGTCTCACAGAGACAGATAACTGGTGCCAGCGCCATGGTTTAAAACTAAATGCCAAAAAATGTATAGTCACACCCTTTGGCAAAAACAATGTGCCCACAAATTACCACATAGGCGGAAACCCATTAAGTACAGAAAAAGTTATTAGGGACCTGGGGACCCAAGTTGATAGCAATCTCTCCTTTGAAAACCACATTGCCAAAGTGGTTAGAAAGACCTTCTACATAGCCCACCTCATCACGAAGGGTTTCACATCTAGATCAAGAGAGGTAATCGTGCCCCTTTATTCAACCCTCATCAGGCCCATCATAGAATACAATGCCCCTTTTGGGATGTACCTTACCCGACACCTACAGCAATTAGAAAGACCCCAAAAGTATCTCACCAAGAGGATCAAGGGTCTCAAACAGATGCCATATGCTGCTCGGTTAAAAAAACTCCAGCTCTACTCAGTTGCATACCGCCTACTTCGAGGCGATGTATGCCTGACATACAAAGCTATGTCAAATCCAGAATTAATGGACATGCTCCACCTCAGTAAATCTAAATCCCTTAGAGCCACACACTCGAGGGACTTGAACCTCAGCACAGAAATAAATAGAACTTGCTGGAGGGACAGGTTCATAACCCAGAGGCTCCCTTCGCTCTGGAATAGAATTCCAGTTCATGTGAGGCAGAGCACCTCACTGAATCTCTTCAAGAAGAATCTCGATAAGTGGATGGGGGATCGTAGGTTTGTCCCAGGGATTACTCCCATGTCACTATTAGACAGAGGCACAGTAAACTAAACCTTAAAAAGGGCACAGTATACTCAAATCAAGGGGTGGAGTAAGCCATACAGAATCGGGCTAGGCTTATAATTGCCCCAGGGCAGATAGCCTAGTATGAACCTATGAACCTGTTTGAAGCTGTTAATTGTACTCAAACAACTAGACTCAGAATTAAACAAATCTTGGAGAAAGTCCAGGACAGCCTCCAATGGTGCTGAAAAAGGATCCAATTCCAGAGAGATAATCCTACAAGGCAAAGACATTTTTGGAGAAAAAGTTTAAGATATGAACGACTGTCTGAAACCTTGGTATTCCTGGCCATCAAGGGAATTGAAGAAACCAAGGAGATATCCTGAGCGCTTGAAGCTTAGGTGAGTCCAGGCCTGCTGGGTGAAAAATGAGATCCATAATGGGATCCAGAACCCAAAGAGGGTACCTCGGGAGAGGCCAAAAAAAGGGGCATTACACCTGGCAAGGTCAAAAGGTAACAATGAGAATTAGAGTCGATCTGCAATGGGATGCTTTCTGAAGAAACTTTATCATCAGTGGGGTCAGGGGCCAAGCATACAGCACAGCGTTCCTGGATGACCGTCCCAGAGGAGGAACCAAGGCATAGCAACTGCTGCATGATGGACAAGGAAGCAAACAAGTCACAACATGCAATGCCCCAGCGCTAAAAAATCCAAGCAGGAACCCTCGGATAGAGGCTACTGGTGAAGATGAAGAAAGTTCCTGCTCAAACTGTCTGCTAAGATGTTGGGATTTCCGCCCAGAGATGTGCACTGCAGTCAGAAACCGCAGAATTAAAACTGCCCATTGCCAGATCCTTATGGCCTCCTAACAAAGGGGGGGGGTTAAAAACTGGTTCCCCACTTTTTGTTCAGTACCAAACCATTGACATGCTGTCCGCCTGGACAGAAATTACATTCTTGTGGAGAATGTCCTGTAAAGCTTTTATACCTCAACCTCTAAGAACAAGAAATCTGGACAAAGCCAAAAATAACAGAGGGGAGGAAGGCCCAAAATTAGGGACAGATTTTAAATACTGCTCTTAAAACTTAGAACATTGCTAGAACAGAATTTGTGTTAGCATGTATTTTCAGAAAGAGAGAAAATCTGAAACTCAAATGTTGAGTCTTTCGGCTTTTCCCGGTTAGGGGTCGGCACAGCGGAACTGCGGTCTGCTAATAACTTTCATTATTATGTGACCATCGTCTTCAATGATTTACCAAAAAATGGTAAAATTTACAAGGAGCAGACCACAGCTATGAGGCATAAATCTGGACATTTCATAAAGTCCAGTATGTTAGGATGAAAGTGTGTGTGTGTCTGTGTGTGTGTGTATTAATAAAATCCTTGGGTTTCTACTTGCCATCTTCTGAGTTATTTGAGCTGGTCCAGGGAGTTTTGGTTTGGCTCCAAGACACTGGCCTCAAAGGCAATCAGCTCCAAGGTGTCAGAGAAGATGGTGGAGCCAAAGCCAGCAGGGGGTCCACAGGTTTTGGGACTTTCAGATCTGACAGGCCAGACAGCCACAGAAGACAAGGGCGCTTAGGATACCCTTTGGAAACTTTGGGTTCTTATCCTGTTTCTGACTTGATTTGTCCTCTGCTAGATAAGGCTGCCAAGGAGTCACCCAAAGGCAGAAGACCCTTCAGCATAAGTTTAGTCCTCATCTCATTAATGGTATGATAGCCAAAGCCTTAACAAATAGCACAAAGGGACTCAAAATTAGTAGCCCCGAGAAAATACACACCTTGCTCATAGGTGTCCTGAGAAAGAAGTTTATGCCCACAAGAAATGCACTTTTTAACCCTTATCCATTATCTTAACCTAACCAATACCTACCTAAACTAACTCTAAACCCTTAACACACAATAAATACCAGAAGAAAAACCCTAAAGAAGGAGAGAGAAAGCTACACATTCTAACTCTAACCATCTACTCATAACAAGCCACAAAAAGGACAGTTTTGTACCTACCATAAATGTAGATGTTCGAGTGTTCTCCCTGCTGCAGTCATCACACTTGGGTTATCCTGCCGTCAGGTGGTCCCGCAGTCGGCCTGAGTTCCAAAGTCTTGGTCCGGCATTGGTTGCTGTCGCTTCTTCCCTGATGTCAGTGCGCCAGGGGTATACAAGAGGCATCCGACGCCATTTTCTTCAGTTTTTCTTGCCCCATATGTCAGGTGCCCCCAATAGGTAGGCAAAATATATACATAGCTACATAAAAAAAATACATATAAAAATAAAACAATACCTTCAGGCACAAGCAAATGCACCACAGAGGTTGTATAGGATAGAGTGGTATAGAGAAGTCCAGCTAGTTCAGAGGGGATGGAGGGAGGGTAACCTGGACTGCAGCAGGGTGAATACATATAAAAATAAAACAATACCTTCAGGCACAAGCAAATACACCACAGAGGTTGTATAGGATAGAGTGGTATAGATAAGTCCAGCTAGTTCAGAGGGGATGGAGGGAGGGTAACCTGGACTGCAGCAGGGTGAACACTCTAACATCTACATTTATGGTAGGTATAAAACTGTACTATGTTCATCGTGTTACCCTGCTGCAGTCATCACACTTGGGTTGATTCCCAAAGCTAAGGATGGGTGGTGGAGTTAAACAGGGTTAGAAGAAGCTAGTAGGCCCTGCAAAACTGCAGTGGCAAAACCAGCCCTAGTCTTAGAATATAGAGGTAAGTGATAGTGTGTGGTGAAGGTGTGCACTGAACTCCAAGTTGCAGCTTCCAGAATATCCTTGGTTGGCACTCCGCTGAGAAAGGCTGCTGATGTAGCTGTTTGGTGGAGTGGGACCTAATGTTAGCAGGTACCGGTTTCCCATGATGCGTGTAGCAGAAACGTATGCAATGTCCTATCCTTTTTGAAATGGTCTGTTTTGAGACCGCTTTTCCTTGTGATCCTGCAGCATAGGCTACAAAGAGCTGGTCAGATTTTCTGAAAGCCTTAGTTTTATCCAAGTAGTAACGTAATTGCCTGTGAATGTCCAAAGAGTGCAGGAGTCTTTCTCCTTTGTTCTGGGGATTTGGGAAAAAGGTGGGCAAATGAATGGTTTGGTTTAGGGCCACACTGGATACCACCTTTGGCATAAAGGAAGGGTTAATTCGTAGAGAGACTCTGTCTTGATGAAAAACGAGGAAAGGCTCCACTGCCATTAGGTGCCTGTAGCTCTGAGACTCTTCTAACTGAAGTTATTGCTATTAGCAGGGCAGTTTTCCATGAAAGAAATTTTAAATCAGCTGAAAAAGCTGATTCAAAGGGCAGCAGTGTAAGCTTTTCCAGAACAAAGTTGAGATCCCAAGTAGGTGTTGGTGGTCGCCTTGGCGGTCTTATGTTCTTAGCCCCTCTGAGGTACTGTCTTAGTAGTGGATGTGAAAATAAAGGAGGATCCGTGTTGTAATGAGCTGAAATTGCTGAGGCATGGATCTTAATAGATGAAAAGGAAAGTCCTTTGTGCAACATCTCAGTTAAATACTGTAGAATCTGAGGAATGTTTGGATCAAGGGGATTTTGGCCTTTAGCCTGGTTCCAGGCGCAAAATCCATTTGACTGAATAGGTTTTCCTGGTGCTGGGCCTCCTGGCCTCCAGAATGACATCCATAACAGCTTCGGATAGAGGTGTTGGCCGGTTGTTTAGGTAATTTGCCATGCAGCCAGGTTTAAAGTCTTGAGCTGGCTGTGTAGAATCTGATTGTCTCGCTGGGTGAGCAGGTGAGGAATTTGTGGTAAAATCTATGGTGGGCCGTGGGCCATGTTCCTTAGAATTGGATACCAGTGCTGGCGTGGCCAGTCTGGTGCAATGAGCATCATTTGTGGCCTCTCTAATCTGACTTTCAGCAGTACCTTTGCTAGAAGAGGCAGTGGAGGAGAGGCATACACTGTTAATGTTTTCCAACTGAATGAGAGGGCATCCACTTTCCAAGCTTGTGGATGGAATGTCCTTGTGCAAATTTTTGAAATTGGTAGTTTTGCGGGTTGGCAAACAGATCTATGTCTGGGCGTCCCCATTTTTGAGTTATCATTGCAAATACTTGTGGATCTAGTTTCCACTTGTGGGGATCCATGAGGTTTCTGCTTAAGTCGTCTGCCAATGTGTTTTTCTTTCCTGGCAGGAATTGTGCTTGTAATTGAACCTGGTAAGACAGTGCTGTGTTCCACAAGGTCATTGCTTGCCTGCATAGAGGGTAGGAATGTGTGCCCCCTTGCTTGTTTATGTACCACATTACTGTGGTATTGTCCGTTTTTATTATTAGTTGTCCTGGGTGTAAGAGGTCCTTAAGCCGTTAGGGCATTCTGTACTGCTAGCATTTCTTTTTGACTGATATGCAGATGCCTTTGATCTGTAGCCCATTTGCCCTGAATGCACTGTCCTGCCATGTGTGCTCCCCAGGCATAGTCCGATGCATCTGTTGTCATAGTTTGCCTGGCTGTGGGTAAGGTGAAAGGCTGACCCTTGTTGAGGTGACATGCCTGTGCCCACCATAGAAACTCCAGTTGAAGGCAGGGAATGAGTGGTATCATTATTTCCAAGCTGTGGCTGTGCTGAGTCCATACGCTTTTCAGGTACCTTTGTAATTTCCTCATATGCAGTTTTGCAAATGGTATTAGTAGTATGCAAGATTCCATGAATCCCAAGGCCTGCAGAATTTTTCTTGCAGGGAGTTGGGTCTTTGTTGCCATTATTTTGAAGTACTGAGTCAGCTGTTGTTGCTTGTCTGGCGTGAGATAAGCCATCTGGGCCATTGTATTCAAGCTGGCACCCAGGAATATTATGTTTTGTGAGGGCACTAGTTTTGATTTCTTTTTGTTTACTGTGTACCCTAGGCAACTTAGAAGGTGTTTGACAAATGTCAGATGCTTTAATAGAATGTCCTTGCTTTCTGCTTGAATAAGGCAGTCGTCCAGGTATGGGTATATCTGAATTCCTCTTTGTCTGCAGTATGCAATTACTGGTGCCAGGCATTTTGTGAAGACCCTGGGCGCAGTACATATGTTAAAGGGCAGTGCAGAGAATTGATAATGGGTTGAACCTGCAATGCAGCGGAGGTATCTTCTGCAATTCTGTCTGATAGGGACAAGCAGGTATGCCTCCTTGAGGTCCAACGTTACTAGCCAAGCATTCTTGCCCAACATGGGAAGAAGCTGCTGTAGTGTTAGCATCTTGAATTTTGGTACCTGTAGATAGGAAGATTTGAAAGATCCAGAATGGGTCTCCATGCTTTGTCTTTTCTTGGGACTAGAAAGAGTCTTGAGTAAAATCCTTGTCCTTGCTCCTGTGTAGGTACCAGTTGAATGGCTCTCATGTCCATGAGAGCTGTAATTTGTTTTTGTGCCTCTGCCCTTTGATTTGGTGGCAGGTTTGGCATTCCTTTTATCCTCAACAAGGTATGAAAGTGGAATCTGTATCCTTGTGAGACAATGTTTAGGACCCATTTGTCATTTGTGATGATGTGCCAGTTGTCTGCAAAAAGTGCTAATTTTCCTCCCAAGGGAGCTGCCAAGAGAGATTTGCTGGTAGTTTGAGGATTGAGTCATTGTGTTCGTCTTCTGCTAGCTTGGGGCCTGTCTTCTCCTCCTTTCTGGGAAGCAATACCCCATTGGTGAGGTTTGTAAGGGCCTTGTGACTGACCTCTGCCCCTTGGGCGTCTGTATTTGCCCCTCTGTGATCTGTCAGAAGCTGGAAAGGACCAGTTTTTTGTTGGCCAATTTCTACTGAAACGAGGGGGTTGTACCTGCAAAAAATCCTTGACTGTCTGCATAGACTTTGCCTTATCCTCCATTTTCTTTAAAACCTCTTCTGCTTTGACACCAAATAATACATCCTACTGTAAAGGTGCATCCAATAATCTTGCTTTAACATGATCATATAGGGTTTGTTCTTTTAACCAAGCATGTCTATGTATGACAGACCCAGTAACGGCTGCTCTACAGGAAGCTTCCAATGAATCAAATCCACATTGTAAAGTATGCTTGCCCACCTGTTCACCTGCAAGCAACAGATCCTGCATTTCCTTGAATTCAGACTGTTCAGAATGTGTGCTCATTTTTTGTTTTACTTTTGACATTAGGAATTGCTGATATTTCAGCACGTGAAACTGACAATTTAAAGCTCTCATAGCCAGAGTAGCTGAGGTGTATAAATTCTTTCCCCATCTATCTAGGGCTCTGGAATCCCTATCAGAGGGCACAGGACTTTTAGCCATAGAAGCTTTAGCCCCTTTGGGACCCTGGGAAATTGTTTCCGGGTCAGCCACAGGGCTTTTATAAAGGAATTTGTGTGAGTCAGGTACTCTGTAGTACCCATCTGGTTTGGCTGGAGCAGGAGGTAGAGAGTCTGGATTTAGACTGGACTCCAAGTAAACATCATCCACAATGTCTAAAACAAGCAAGTGGTCTGTGTTGGGGTAGTAAAAGGAACTCAGAGCCTTTTCTTAGAATCAGAGTAGTCCTGGCCTTCCCAGTGGAAATGTTCCCTCATGGTATGTAAAGTTTCCCCAAAGGAGTAGTCTTCAGGGGGAGATGCTGAGGGAATAGAGTCTTCGGCATCAGAGTCTTCATAAGGGGGAAAAGTGTAATCCTGTTCCTCAGAAGAATCTGAGGAAATAGAAACCTGGTCAGAGGAAACAATCCTCCTCTTGTCTTGGTCTTTTATCTGGAGGGGGATGGGAACCCCTGATTAGGGTAATCAAATCTTCAGCCATCTTAAGTATCTGTTTCTTAGGCATGGGGCCTTGAACTGTAGACTGATGTACAGTCATTTTTGGAGTTTTAAGCTTAGCATAAGATTTAATGGTGAGTGTAGTCGGTCTGAAGACACCTTCTGCAACCGAAGGCGTTTCTACTGCACCGGGATCTCCTTCTGCTCTGGTGTCGGAAGGGCCTAATGAAGATGGCTGCGACGGCCTAGTACACTCCACTTGAGAATCCGCAGCTGTCTGGGGTTCCAATTCTGCAGTCATCAGGGGCTGCGTAGGCACCTCACTGAAAACCGGGGAACCGGCGACAAGCCCAGCAGAGGCCTCGGAGTCTGGCTTGTTCCTAGGCTGCCTGTCCTTATCCTTGCGTTTTTTATGCATGCCGGTCGTCGGCTGCATTTCCTACCAAAGTAATGTCGTGCGAAGTCAAAACGGCATTTGATAGTTCGTTTATTAAACCTAGCACAAAACCGACAACCTGTGACGTCGTGGTCTGGGCCTAGGCAAGGAATACAATAAGAATGGAAGTCCTTATGAGGTATTTGCTTCCCACAAGAAATGCAATTGTTAACTTTTTCTGACATCAGACTGAGGCAAGAAAAGGTTCCCCAACGGGGTACTTAACTTTATTGAAGACTTCGGACTGAAATTCTATTCGAAAATTTCAGGTGTCGGCCGACCGGCACTTGCGAACTGCTTCTGCTTCGGGCACCGCACGGCAAGAAAGACTGGGGAAAATGGCATTGGATGCCTCTTATATACCCCTGGTGCACTGACGTCAGGGAAGAAGCGACAGCAACCAACGCCGGACCAAGACTTTGGAACTCAGGCCGACTGCGGGACCACCTGATGGCACGATAACCCAAGTGTGATGACTGCAGCAGGGTAACATGATGAACATCCTGATACTCTAACAAAATACCTAACTAACCCAAAGCAAAAAATGTAGAAGAGCCAACACTCAAGAAATATTATCCACAAAGGATGCAGTGAATGGAGTGCAAGACCAAGCAGCTGTCTGGAATGGTGGGTAACTAGATCCGGTGGAGCTGGTGGTTACGGGTACAGGAGGCACTACTTGGCAGCTGAAGTCTTTGGAAGTTGGCTAGCTTCAGATCTGTGCCACATCTGAAAACCCACAGGTTTAACCCAAACAAAAAAAAGACAGTGAATCAGTAGATATTCAAATAGATCATTGTTGCAGTAATGCATGAAAGTACCATTTAGTTGTATGCTACATCAATAATGATTTATTTAAACATCTTTTCTTACAATAAGTTTACTACGTTGATTAGATCACTGTTGCAGTAGCATACAGCTCCATGGAGTGAATTCTGCCAAGGATTACAGATCCAACCAGTATACAAAAGCTTCTGACCACCTTCCAAGTACACCGTATGTCTGAGGAAGCTCAAGAAGAGTGCTGGTACAAGTTCAGATGTAGAGGTGCAAACTTCACAGCTTTCTGGCCCTAAGAAGACAGTGAGGCTAAAAACATCACGTGCTAGGATGCCAAATTGCAAATTTATATGCTAGGAGAAAGAGGACAGGGGCAATAAGGGAACCCCAACCTGGTCAAAAATATTATCACCTGAAACACAGGAAAGAGAAACAAGATGGGGAGGGACAGCAGGACAGAGGGTTGCATTACTGCAACAGTCATCTACTACTGCTGTAAGTTATTTGCACAACAGCACTGTGTTTATCATTAGACCACTGCTGCAGTAGCATACAGCTATATGGGACAAATGCAAAATCCTAGATAGCAATGGAGGAAGTGGTTTAAGAGTCAATGTCCAGGAAATGATCCAGCAAATCCAGCTTTAGTCTAAGAAAAATAGTCAATCTTGAATGTGTGGTTCTATGTCCACTCCTTTCCAAAATGTCTTACAGGTAGCCATAGCTCCGGTAGAATAAATTTTAGCCATGCCAGCAAAGGACTTGGCAAGGTGTGACTAACAAAAAAGTGAATGGATTTGGACCACCACTTGGAACCTGTGTTTTGACACTGGTTGCCTTTTTTTTTTCTTTCCGTCAAAAGAAAAAAAAAAAAGAGATGGTCCAAAGCTATGAATTCTTCATTTCTGTCAATGTAGTATCAGAGTTGTCTGTGGACATCCAAAGTATGCAAGATTCTCACTCCCTTGTTTTTAGGTTCAGGAAGGAGCACAGGGTGATAAATGCTTTGATTCAGAGTAAATTCTGAAACTACAGTTGGCATAAAAAAAGAAGTTATGTACTTGCATAACGTTCGATGTTTGTAGTCCATCTCGCCCTTCATTCTTACACGGGGCCTGGAGCCGAACCTCGGCTCCAACTTGGCCATACTGTAGCTCAAAAACTTCTGGTTGACTCGTGGCTAGGAGGTATCCCATCATACATCACTAACATTCCCCCAGATCTTGTTTGCTGCAAGGAGAAAAATACAGAGACCAAGAACAAACCAAATCGAAAGCAGTGGCGGATGCAGGAATTTGCAGAAGGGGGGGCGCAGTCTCGATAGTTGACTACTGGGGTGGAAGCAAGAAAGTGGGACACAAAGCTCTGACATCACGTCTGGAAAGACATCACTTTACATTCAGTTACACATGATTTTACTGTGGATGTGGTAGCAGGAAAAAGTAATTCCTATACAGCACATCTATTTTCAGTGCATGCCTGGAAAAAATTGTTGACCATACCAGCTCACATTCTCCTTCCATGGCATAGTGGGCATATGGACTCTTATAAACTTGTAAAAAATCCCACTGAAGTTGGAAACACTCAGCATGTTTTTCAGACATGGGAGAAACCCCACAGAGACAGAGAACATGCAAACTCCAAACAGGCATTAGTCGGAGGTCAGGATCGAACCTTGTGCATTGGAGGCGATGACCTTAACCACTAAGCCATCTGGTCTCTGATCTAGAACTTCAGCAAAGGATAGGAGAATGGAATGCAAATCTGAAGGCACATGGGATGAAACTAAGCACAGATAAGACAGTGGTAATGGCAGCAGATTGGGGAAATCAGAAGAAGCTGAGAATAGATAGATGGGAAGATAGTGGAACAGGTAAACAGCTTCAAGTATCTGGGAGGGGAGGTTGAGGAGAAGGGTAGTCTGAATGAAAAAGTCAAAGCTAGAATCAGAGGGGCTGAATGAGGTACACCTGAGAGGTGTGGAACTGCTGTTTGTTCTACTGTAAATACAGGATTCGCTATCTGAAGAGATAGTCTACTGCAGTTTGTGAAGTGGCGTAGACTACTGTGACACACGAATTTGGAATTAACGGAAAGCATACCTCTCAACCTCTTAAAACAAGAAACTGGCCAAAGCCATACATAATGGGGGGGGGGCAAAGGCACAAAACTGGGCCACTTTAATGTATTGCTCTTTCACACTTAATTGACAGCATAACAGATTTTGCATCAGCATGAATTTTCTGAAGGGTATGAAGTCTGAAACACAAATAAATGTCTGTCATTATTTTCTGACTTCGAACCTCAATGATTAGCCTGAAAATCCCAATTTTATGACAGACCAAAAACATGATGCAAAAATCTGGACATTCTAAGGTTTTCCGAAAATAATCCGGCCAGTAAAAACTGTAGCCGGCAGTACTGCAGACAGCGCTGTTTAATTTCATTGCTTATAAGTCGGGCACATGTAGTTTTGGAGCTCATACCCACTGTGGAGAAAGCACTACCCATTTTTTCATTCTCGTGCTTGATGTGTCAGTGTTGGGTGCTGATACCTTCAGGTTTGGGACTGCGTGTAGTCTGCGCTGCTTGTCCTCCTGTTGACAGCGTGTAAAGGGGTAAAAGAGAGACAAAAGTGTTGGCCTTCCTGTATGCTGTGGGCTGACTGGCTGATCTTTTATAACGCGGAGGACTTATTCCATTTGAAACATTCAGGCCCTGGTCTTGTCGGTAGTGCACACCTGACGCTGACTTCTTTGGGTCCTGAGAGAGATGGGTAAGTGTTTGCTTCTGAACTGTGGAGGAAGGCGATGGGGTACCGCCCTTGGGGTGGTGCAGGAAGACTGGGACAGGCATGTTGCTGGCAGTGTGACAGGGGCTGTAAGAGATGTGCATTTTGTGAAATCACCCTGCTCAGAAAGACTGTTATGAATACTGATTGTAACTGCATCCAGTCAAGCTTATCACTGTAGCATTACATACTGTTTTAGCTGCAATTAATGTTTTAAACGATAAGGTCATAGTACACTCAACAACTTGTCAAGCACCTATAAATGTACATTTTCTTTCATGTGTTTGACATCTGCAGAATGAGTTTTGAAAACGTGAACTGATTAACTATTTACACTGTAAATATTTACAACAGCTTCCGCACGTATCTGTGCACTGCACGCCTGGCTAATCTAAAGGCTCACTTAAGCATTTCCCCTGTATCGCTGTACACACAGCAGTAAATCATTTACTTCGCAGTATTTATAGATTTACATAATGGTTATCCCAGACAACAAGTACAAAGCTCTGTGAATATCACTTGGCCACGCATTCTGCACTTTAAGCCTTATGCCCAGTGCAAAGTCAAGCCTCTTATGGGTACCTCTCATTACAAGGAGCGTTCCACATTTGGGATCTTAGTGACATTCATAGTTAAGATTTTTTTAAAGTGATAGCTATGGTGGATAGTTCTGAATCTTACTAATTCATTACAATAATGTTTTTAAGTATAAAGTAGCACACTTTATCCTGAAAGCTTACGGAGTGCTCAACATTATGAAATCCAGTGAAAAAAAATCACCAGAAAGAAGTATTTGTCCACAGCTCCAAACGGAGTGACCTACACCCAAAGCCCAATAGGTCCCATCAGCCTGCATACCATTACGATGACTGCAAACTGTAAAGCTAGTGGATTCTCCATGACTCAATGAGCACGTGGGGCAAACTGCAGATCATGGCGCCATTTTAAACGGCATCTACAATGCCATTATGGCACCATGATAACAAAACAGAGGCATGGCACAGTATTCTGTGAGTAAGTTACTAACCCTAATACCCTGATTAAGGCTAACTAAATTTCTAATCTCAGTTTTGGTTCCCGATGTTTCAGAGATTTACCAGAAAAGTCATTTTTTTGAGGAACAATTGAAGACAAACAGAAACCAGAAACAGTTGAGAGATATGCGCCCCGATGCACTCACACACCACAGTCAAGGAAAGTCATTTTTTTGAGGAACAATTGAAGACAAACAGAAACCAGAAACAGTTGAGAGATATGCGCCGCGATGCACTCACACACCACAGTCAAGGACAGCTCTGAGTTCACAAAGTATGGAATATAATATAGCGCTCTGCTAAATGTTCTACCAGTACATTTTCTCACAAGTGCTACTAAGAGCAATATTTAAAACCCCCCTTAATTTTGGGCCTCTGTCCAGATGTCTTGTTCTAAGTAGTACGTACAAATCTCAGACTGTTTGAAGGCACAGCCCAGGTGAATAAGACCCCATATGAAATTAAAATATTTACAGATAAAATATGCACACAGACATATATACAGATATGATATATGCTGCTGCAACATTTAAACATTTTTTAAACATTTAGTTGAAGAAGCAGTTTCCAATGTGTTGGCGCACTGTTGGGGTGGTGGCAACATTTAAAATGCACACACATTCACCATCTGCAGACCTATCAAGACTGCAAAACAAAAACACACACACACACACACACACACACACACACACACAAGAATACGACTAAGGTGCAACTATTCTTGATCTGATAGTCATGAAATTACCGCAACTTCAGAAATGGGCAATAAAAGAATCTTGGGCCAAATAATTTAATTGAATCTATCATACTTCAAATTTATTATAAATTAATACTTTTAAATTAAATATTTAAATATTATAATAATATATAAATAATATAAATATATAACATATACATTTTATACTGTTCAACTGTTATGCTAGCTAAGCAATCAATTATAAATTAATAAATTTAACCAGCTACAAAACGGCATTAAGCTTTACACCGGAACACACAAGCCACTTATCTACGCTAAACTAAACAAATATACTAAAACACAGACATGACAAAACACACCACTGCATGTAAAAGCACCACTTTAAATGTAGGCACTAAACACACAATGTGACATTACATTTCCGGAACACTTTACCTGACAAGTATTTTTAAATTTTTTTAATTTAATATCAACTAGCTCTTTGGTACAAAATAAAAAAAAAAAAATACTTCTCTGAGAGACTCACAGACTTGCTGAAGGGAGTTTGCTGGAGTTCGAGTCACTACTGCAGCTGACTACTATCGCAACTTCAAAAACCCAACTGTTTACCAAAACGCGCCTAACTCAACTACAATGGAGAAGTATTTGGAGGAGCAATTATTGAGGAGATTAAATCACCTGACTCTGCAAACCTCCAATCGCTTCTCCAATGTATTTGAGTTAGGTGCGATTTTTCACAGCATTGATTGGTTCAGGTCCTGAAGAACCCAAACTGAAAAAAAAAATGTATGGTACTCTGTGACAGTTAAACTGTTTAAAACTTTTTTCTTTATGTCGTGGAGAGTACTAAATATACTAGGACTTAAACAGTGACTCAGTAAAATATATATATATATATATATATATATATATATATATATATATATATATATATATATATAATGTATGTCAAAAAAAAAAAAAACGTAACTTGAAAGATAAAAGGAGGTGGCGTGCGCCCCTGCGCCCATGCCTAAATCCGCCACTGGAAAGGACTAACAAAAAATCAGTAGGCACTCTATCCCCAGGTCCTCAAGGAGGGGGCAGGAGGGAGGGTTCGTAAGAATGAAGGGCGCGATGGACTACAAACATCGAACGTTATGGTAAGTACATAACTTCTTTATATTCTGTAGTCCTATCTCACCTTCATTCTTACACTTGAGACAGCGTCCCTAGCACCTTCATCTTGGGTGGCTCATTGGAAAATGCTCCCGAGTACTGTGGAACCAAAAGAAGACCTGTTCCTAGAAGCCATATCCAATTTGTAGTGAGTAATGAATGCGTGAAGTAAAGCCCATGTTGCTGCAGCACAAATGTTGTCTATTGGAATTGTAGCCTGAAAAGCTACCGAGGTAGACACAGACCTGGTAGAATGAGCTTTAACCTTGAAAGGAAGAACATTACCACAGGAGGAATAGACAAATTAAATTCAACTGGAAATCCAGTGATATAATGTGACTTTAGACATTGGAAGACCCCTCCTAGAGTCTGAAAAGGAGACAAACAACTGAACTGTCCTTCTGAAATCTTGAGTTCTGTCCAGATAAAAAGACAATTGTCTATGCACATCCAATTGGTGGAATTTGTACTCTGCCTTGTTAGAAAAATGAGGGAAGAGCACAGGCAATTCAATAGACTGACTAATATTGGCTTGAGAAGAAACATTAGGAATAAAGGAAGGGTTTGTCCGCATAGAGACCCTATCCTTACAAAACAACAAATAAGAGTCCTTAACGGAAAGAGCCTGCAGTTCAGAGACCCTTCCTGCAGAAGTGATAGCCACTAAAAATATAGTTTTCAAAGTTAAAAACTTGGTCACATGTTGCTGAAGGTTCGAAAGGACTTGACGTAAGTTTATGGAGAACAAAGTACAAATCCCATGGAGCCACGGGATCCATGACTGGGGGTTTTAGCAAAGTGGTCCCTTTGAGGAAGGCTCAACAAAGCCTATGAGCCATAAGTTTAGGTTAGTTAGCAACATGAAAGGTGGAAATGGCTGCCAACTGGACTTTAATAGTTGCCGCTTCTGAACCTTGGTTGAATAACTGCGAGAGGAAGTCTAAAATGGCAGAAATGGGAGCTGTTTAAGGATCAAGGTTTCTCTCACGGGCCCAAAAGGAGAATCTCTTCCATTTACTGGTATAAATTTTCCTGGTAGAAGGCTTGTGAGAAGATGACAGGATGTGTACGACCTCGGGAGAAAAGTCATGAAGCATAAATAGGGATGGACTTGAGCAGCCAAGCTGTCAAGATGAGGGTGTGGAGAGAGGGATGGAACGCCCCTGACATGTGTGTCAATAAATAGTACAGTTGTGTACTTACCATAAATGTAGATGTTCGAGTGTATTCACTGTTGCAGTCGTTGCATTTGGGTGATCTGCTGGCAGTTTGCCCTCAGTCGGCCTGAATAACAAAGTCTTGGGTTCTGCGTCAGTTGCTGTCTCCTCTTCCATGACGTCAGGTCGTCAGGGCTATAAAACATACAGCCGATGCCATCTTATTCAGTTTTTCTTGCCCCAGATGTCAGGTGCCCCCCAAATGGGGAGGAAAAATATATATAAATATACAAAAAAAATATATATGTAAATGCACTTTTAGTAACAAACTTTACCTTCATCTAACAGCAAATACACCACAAAGGCTTTAGTATATAGTGAAGGAAAGAAAAGGCATAGAAAAGGGGGATGGTGGGTGGGTAACCCAGACTGCAACAGTGAATACACTCTAACATCTACATTTATGGTACGTGTACACAACTGTACTATGTTCTTCGTGTTTCACTGTTGCAGTCATTACATTTGGGTAGAATCCCAAAGCTATGGATGGGAGGATGGAAGTAAACAGCATTAGGAGCGGCTATAAGGTCCTGCAGAACTGCAGTGGCAAAGCCTGCCCTGGATTTGGAAAAGGGAGGCAAATGATAATGCTTTGTGAAGGTATGAACAGAGCTCCAAGTAGCAGCCTCTAGAATGTCTTTGGTTGGAACCCCTCTGAGAAAAGCTGCTGAGGTAGAAGCAGCCCTGGTGGAATGAGACCTGATCCCCTTGGGCACAGGTTTACCATGTGCAAGTAGCAGAAACAAATGCAGTGGCTTATTCACTTAGAAACAGTCTGCTTTGATATAGCCTTCCCCTCTGACCCTGCAGCAAATGCCATTAGTAGTTGCTCAGACTTTCTTAGAGATCTGGTCCTGTTTAAGTAGAATCTTAGTTGTCTGTGTACGTCCAATGAATTCAGAATCCGCTCCCCCTTGTTCTGCGGATTTGGGTAAAATGTTGGCAGGTGAATTGTCTGGTTAAGAGCCACACTGGACACCACCTTAGGCATAAAAGAAAGATTGGTCCTGAGGGACACCCTGTCTGGGTAAAATGTAATAAAAGGCTCCACAGCCATGAGAGCCTGTAGTTCCGAAACCCTTCTTACTGAAGTGACTGCCAAGAGAAAAGCTGTTTTCCAAGACAGAAATTTTATATCCACAGTAGCTGCTGGTTCAAAAGGAGGCAGGGTGAGTTTTTCAAGCACAAAATTGAGGTCCCATGCGGGAGTGAGAGGCCTTAAATTTTTTGCCCCTCTAAGATACTGTTTAAGCACAGGATGAGAAAAGAGGGGAGGTTCTGTGTTGTAATGAGTCGAGATGGCAGAGGCATGGATTTTTATTGAAGAAAAAGATAGGCCCTTGTCAAGCATCTCAGTCAAATATTGTAAAATCTGACAAATATTGGGCTTTGCTGGGTCTGTTCCTTGTGCTTGGTTCCAAGCACAGAATCTCTTTCATTTATCAGCATAAGATTTTCTAGTACTAGGCCTTCTGGCTTCCAAAATGACATCCATCACATATTTACTGAGAGGTGTTGTTTGAAAAATTAAATGATCAGCCATGCTGCAAGGTTCAGAGTTTGGAGCGGAGTGTGCATAATTTGATTGTTCTGCTGAGATAGTAGATGAGGTATTTGAGGCAAGTACCAAGAGGGAAGTTGAGACATATTCCTTAGAAGAGAGTACCAGTGTTGGCGAGGCCATTCCAAAGGCACTAGGATCACTTTTGGTTTTTCCTGTCTGACTTTTAGTAAGGCCTTGGAGAGAAGAGGCAGAGGGGGAAAGGCATAGACCGATAGGTTTTTCCAAATGAAGGATAGGGCATCCACTTTCCATGCTTTATTGTGAAGAGTTCTTGCGCAGAATTTGCCCAACTGATAATTTTGGGTAAAGGCAAATAGATATATGTCTGGGCTCCCCCATTTCTGTGTTAACATGCTGAAGATTTGTGGATCCAGTTTCCATTTGTGTGGGTCCATAAGATTTCTGCTTAGGTCGTCTGCCAGAGTATTTTGATTTCCTGGCAGGAATTGAGCTTGAAGATGTATTTGGTAAGTCAAAGCTGTGCTCCACAATGCCATGGCTAGTCTGCAAAGGGGGTAGGAATGTGTAACCCCCTGCTTGTTTATGTACCACATAACCATGGTGTTGTCAGTCTTTATCAGTAGTTGTCCTGGATGAAGTAAGTCCTTGAAGGCTGTCAGAGCATTCTGAACAGCTAGCATCTCTTTCTGGTTGATATGCAGATGCATTTGTTTTGGGCTCCAATTGCCCTGAATGCATCTTCCCGCCAGGTGGGCCCCCCCAAGCATAGTCTGATGCATCTGTAGTTAGGGTTTGGGTGGCAGGGGAAGAGTGAATGACAGTCCCTTGTTTTCGTGACTTGTCTCTGCCCACCTATAAAACTCCTGTTGTGGGCAGGGAATGAGAGGAATCATTGTTTCCAGACTGTGACAATGTTGGCTCCATAAACTTTTTAGGTACCATTGAAGTTTCCTCATATGCAGTCTCGCATATGGAATTAGAAGAATGCAGGATGCCATGAACCCCAAAGCCTGCAGAATTTGTCTTGCAGATAACTGGGTTTTTGTTGCCATTTGTTTGAAATATATTGTCAGTTGCCTTTGTTTGTCTGGCGTAAGGCAAACCATCTGGGTAGCTGTATTCAAGCTTGCACCCAGGAATGTAATTATTTGAGAGGGTACCAGTTGGGATTTCTTTTCGTTTATTGTGTACCCTAGGCATGTTAGAAGCCTTTTTACAAATGCCAGATGTTGAAAAAGAGTGTCCTTGTCCTCTGCTTGAATGAGACAGTCGTCCAGATAAGGATAAATTTGTATGCTTATTTGTCTGCAGAATGCAATTACTGGTGCCAGGCACTTTGTAAAGACCCTGGGCGCAGTAGATAAGCCAAAGGGCAGTGCAGAGAATTGGTAATGCAAAAAACCTGCCTTGAAGCAGAGGTATCTTCTGCATGATTCCCTTATTGGGATATGCAGGTATGCCTCTTAAGTCTAGAGTCACTAATCAAGCGTTCCTGCCCAGCATAGGCAGCAGTTGTTGTAAAGTCAGCATTCTGAATTTTGGAATGTCCAGGAACGTGTTCAAAATCGAAAGTCCAGTACTGGATGCCAAGAATAGTCTTTTCTGGAAAAGTCTTGAATAAAAACCTTGTCTTTTTTCCTTTTCTGGTACTGGATGAACAGCCCCCATATCCATGAGGGACATAACTTGTTTCTGACCCTCTGCCCACTGATTTTGTGGCAGATCTGGCCATCCGTTTGGAATTGGCAAAGTATGGAAATGAAATCTGTATCCCTGGGATACTATGTTCAATACCCACTTGTCCTGGGTAATTAACTGCCAAATTTGAGCATGGAGTGCTAGTTTTCCCCCCAAGGGGGCTGCCAAAAGATAAGTGCTTGGTGATGATAGAGGAAAGTAATTGAGACTGCTTACTGCAGGGTTGTGCTTTGTTTCCTCCAGATTTGAAGGTGGAGGCACCCCATTGCTTTGACCTGTAAGAACCCTGCGATTGGTATATGGAGCCTTTTGAGTGCCTGGATTTGCCTTGAGTGGCTCTGCTGAACACAGGAAAAGACCAATTTTTAGTATGCCAGTGACTACTAAACCTGGGTGGCTGCATTCGCAAAATATCTTTTACAGTTTGCATAGATTTAGCTTTGTGTCTTCCATTTTCTTTAAAACCTCTTCTGCCTTATTTCCAAACAGAGTATCATGGTGCAAGGGGGGCATCCAACAATTTAGATTTAACATGATCAGGCAGATTTTGCTCTTTGAGCCAGGCATGCCTTCTAATCACAGATCCAGTAACTGCTGCCCTGCAAGAGGCCTCCAAGTAATCAAAACCACATTGCAAAGTATGCTTTCCAATCTGTTCTTCTGAATGCAATAATTCCTGTAACACTTTCTTTTCCACACAATCAGAAATCAACATAATTTTCTGTTTCAGTAAACCCATAACATGCTGTTGATATTTAAGCATATGAAATTAGCAGTTTATGGCTCTGATAGCCAAGGTAGCAGACATATAAACCTTCCTTCCCCATCTATCCAGCACCCTGGAATCTCTGTCAGAGGGGGTAGGATTTTTGGCTGTAGAGGCCTTTACACCCTTGGGACCCAGAGAAATAGTCTCTAGATCAGCAGCACGATTTTTGAATAGAAATTTGTGGGAGTCAGGAACCCTGTAATATCTGTCTGGCTTACTAGGAGCTGGAGGTAGGGAATCAGGAGCCATGCTTGGTGCCGAAAACACATCAACAATGTCTAATACAGGAGGTATAGGCCAAAGGTCTATGCTGAGGAAGAAGAAAATCCCTAAGCCTCTTTTTTGATTCAGAGAAGTCCTGACTCTCCCAGTGAAAATGTTCACTTAAAGTATGCAAAGTCTCCCCAAAAGAGTAATCCTCAGGAGGAGATGCAGATGGGATGGATTCCTCTGCATCAGAATCCTCATAGGAGGGGAAAAGAAAATTCCTGATCAGAAGAGGAATCAGAAGAAATGGAAATCTGATCTTAAGATTCATAATCAGTGCCTTGCCTAGGCCTCTTAGCAAGGGGGGGTTGGGAACCCCTGATCAAGGTAATTCAGTCCTCAGCCATTTTGATAATCTGTTTTTTAGGTATAGGGGCCTGAGCACGTGGTTCATGCATCGTTTTTTTTAGACATAGAAGATGTTTTTGACCTTGTTTTTGAGGCTGTCGTCAGTTTAATATAAAAATGTTGAGGCCTGAAAACACCCTCAGAAGCCGGTGCCTGCTCAGCGGCTCCAGACCCATCCAAGGGGAGACATCCGTGGGTTCAATACACTACCGCACTCCGAATGGGTCTCGGTAGAGGCCTGCCACTCAAAAGTAGCGGATATCAGGGGCTGCGAAAGCACCTCACTGAGAACTGGCGACTGGCTTGGGAGAAGCTTCGTTGTCGGTTTTGGACCTCGACGGTCTGTCTCTGTCTTTTTCTTTGCGTTTTTTGTGAATTCCGGTAGTCGGATGGCTAACCGACGACATTTCAGGATAATTAAATCTTGATCCAAAATATTTAGAAGCAAAACTATACAGACGCTTAAAAGTGCGTTGGTTAAATCTAGCACAAAACCGACAACAAGGCACTTTATGATCTGGGCCTAGGCAAGGAATACAGTACAAATTAAAATCCCTATGAGGTATTTGCTTCCCACAAGTAATGCAATTATTAACTTTTACTGACAACGGTAAGGAGCAAGAAAAAGTTTCCCCAATGGGGTACTTAGCTTTAGTTTTAAGACTTCGGTTCTGAAACTCGAATGCGAAAATTTCAGGAGTCGGCCGACCGGCACTTGCGAACTGCTTCTGCTTTGGGCACCGTGCGGCAAGAAAGACTGAATAAAATGCTGTCTGCTGCATGTTTTATACCCCTGATGACCTGACGTCATGGAAGAGGAGACAGCAACTGACGCAGGACCCAAGACTTTGTTATTCAGGCCGACTGAGGGCAACCTGCCAGCAGATTACCCAAATGCAATGACTGCAACAGTGAAACACGAAGAAAATCTGGCACTGGATCCAGAGTCGACAGTTTGTCCTGTAGATGAGGTCTGAGGAAGGGGAAACCAAATCTGTCGAAGCCAGTAAGAAGCAATTAGGATCATTCTGCTTCCCGAGGATATCGCTTTCCGAATTACCTTCGATATGAGGGGAAAGGGAGGGAAAGCATAGAGAAGTCCCGAGGGCCAATCGTGAACGAGTGCATCTCTTGGTGCTTCCCCTTCCAGCGGAATCAGGGTAAAGTAGCTGCTGCATTTGACATTGAAAGGGGTGGCAAAGAGATCGCAGCAAGGCTGACCCCATTTGCGAAAAATTTGTTCCGCAATGTATGTGTTCAGACACCACTCGTGAGGCATCGGAATAGCCCTGCTATGATGCTGGATTTCCCCGGGATATGCGTTGCTATCAGAAAGCACTAGGAAGACACTTCCCACTCCCATACTCGAAGGGCTTCTCTGCAGAGGGTAAATTTGGTTCCTCCTTTGTTTAGGTACCATACCATCGACATGTTGTCCGAGTGGACTGCAATCGTCCCTAGAGTGAGAAAGCTGTGAAGTGCTTGCAACATTAGAAGCACTGCTCCCTTCTCCAAGACGGTCATATGCAAATGAGACTCATGATCTTGCCATGTGCCTTGGACTCTTCTCCCTAGATAATGCCCTCCCACCCTATCTGGGAGGCATCCATGGTCACAGTGGCAACTGGGGGTGGGGGCAAATGGTCTGCCTGTATTTAGATTGCTGGTCTGGTTCCACCAACGAAGATCCTGTTCGCAAAAATTTATCAGGATGGGGTGAGACAGAGGTAGGTACTGCAGTGACCACTGGGCAAAAAGTAACCACTGCAGGACCCTCATGTGCAGTCTGGCTAATGGAACTAGTGTTATTGTGGAAACCATGGTCCCTAATAGCTTGAGCACCATCTTTGCTTTGACTTTTCTTAGAGGAAGTGAGCTCAAGACTTGTTCCCTTAGACTCCGAATTCTTTCTATGGGAAGGTAAGCCCTCATTGAGACCGTGTTTATTTCGGCACCAATAAAATTCACATGCTGACAGGGCGACAATGCAGACTTTTTGCCAATTTACTGTAATTCCTAATTGCAGGCAAGTTGAAATGGTAGCGTCCCTGGCCTGTAACAGTAGATGCCTGGTGGTGAAAGTCAGGAGCCAGTCGTCCAGATATGGAAACACTTGGATTCCCTGACGTCTCAAGTGAGACGTAACCACTGCCATAGATTTGGAACACCCTGGGGGCTTGTGGTGAGACCAAAGGGCAGGGCGCGTAACTGATAATGACTGCCTTCCAGCCGGAAGCGCAAGTGACTCCTCGATGCCCTGTCCATTTTGATGTGGTAGTAAGTATTTTGAAGGTCTATGGAGCACATCCAAATGTCTTTTCCTAACAACGGGAGTAGCAATTGTAATGTGACCATTTGGAACTTGGACTTCTGTACAGATTCATTCAATTTGCTGAGATCCAAGTTGGGTCTCATGTCCCCTGTTCTTTTTGGCACCAAAAAGAATATGGGGTAAGTCCCTAATCCTACTTGGTCTGCAGGGACGAGTTGGATGACTCTTCACGAGCAACTTTTGGATTTCTAGAGTTGCTGAATCCCTGTGATTGGGTGGCACATCTGGGATTCGTCTGGTCTGAGGGGGTGGAGAAGAGAAGGGAATATAGTAACCTCTGGTAATTATCTTTAATACCCACTTGTCTTGAGTGATGTTGTGCCAGGCTTCTGGATATAAAGAAATACGACCCCCGACTGGCTCCAGAAATCCATAGTCGGGCCTCCTTTCAGGAGCACTGATAGGGACGACCATGAAAGGAATCACGGTCTCCCTGGTTCTGCGGGCCTCCTCTACATCTAGGGTGGCATCTACCATTATTTCCTCCTCCTCTGCCTCTGGAGAAGGAATCATTTTGTGCATCCTGAAAAAACCTCTGCGATTTTTTGAACCACATTTTGCCCCCCTTCTGCCCTTTGGGATAAGGTCTAGAAGGGAAGGAAAAATGGACTCCCACGGCAGACAGGGTTTTTCCTTCCTGCTCGCACCTGATAAGTGAGTGTGTCCTTTACCTTGGTTCCGAACAATTAGGATCCGTCAAAGGGACCACTGGTAAATGTGGACTTAAAGGACTCCACAAAGTTACACAAATACATCCAGGAGTGTCTTCTGAGAGAGACTCCTGAACCCACTGTCCTACTCGCTCCATCCGCTGCATATGAAAACAGCCTCATGGAGGAGTTCACAACAGAATTTAGGGTAGACATCTGTGCGTTGACCTTCGGAGATACCACATCAGATACGTTATCCTATAGAGTATCTCCCAGCTCTTCTAGGAGATCTCTCTGGAGCCTTGTGAAATGGGACAGGTGGTTCAGCAATCGAAGTGTAAAAGCCACTGAAGAAAAGACATGTTTCCCATACCTATCCATCGTTCGAGACGCCTTGTTCAGTGGATGGACAGTGGAGGAAGTTTCGGCAAGTTCCTTTTTGGTGGCTGCTGCCACCACCATGGCATCTACTGGAATACACTTAGTAAGAAAGTCCTTGTCCTGGGGTGCTGACAAAAACTTATTTGGTCTTCTAGGAACTGGTTCTACAGAGTCAGGAGATTCCCACACCTTTCGATTCACTAAATCCAGTAGCTCGTCGAAAGGAGGAAACACCCAAGAGGCAGAGGGTTGAGACCCAAAAGCCTTCAGGTACACTGACTCATCAGAAAGGGATGTGGTGGGCCAGCAGCCTCTCTGTTTCAGGATCTCAAGGGTATCTGCGAATGAGATATCATCAGAAGACGACTTGAGGGACCCTTCTGACTCCTCGGGGTCAGTGTCTGATGTAACAGACTCATCAGGAGAGCCAACATGTTTCCTCCTACAAGTTTTCTTCCTAGGTGGTTCCTCAGACAGGTATTCTGGGGAAACCTCGGAAGACTGGGGACCACTCATGGTGGTATCCTGAGGCGGCTGGTCTCTGCTGTATTGGGAGAGAGAGGGAGCTGAGACTGAAGTTGGTGCCTTAGGGGGAAGAGTGTCGGTACCTCTGGATGAAGCTGAAGACCTGGAGAGCACACTCTTCATCACCTCGAAGGCCAATCCTCCCGGCTCCGAGGATGCCCTCCCCTCTGAAGATGCAGAGGCAGCCCTCCATACTGAGGAGATGGGCTCAGAGGCAGATGTGGGATCCAAGCTCACCCATGCCAAAGCACCGAAAGGTAGGTTCGGAACAGAAGTTCAATTCGAAGCGTCCCCCTCGGGCCCGACTGGACAGCTGAGCACACTAAACCCTACGGACAGCATTGAAAGGGTCAGAGAGGATATCAGAACCGAGAGACCAACTGAGGTAGCTGGAACCGACCTATCCACAAACAGAGGCACCAACAAATCTGGCTCCAAAGGCTCAGACAAGCTTGGAGGAACATCGATCGGGTGTGGGGGCACATTAGGCTCCTGAGCAGACTGGGACGAAGCCGAAAGCAAATTTGCTAGCGCCGAACTCTGAAGCAGTCTACACACCACTCTCTCAACGTCCTCATCAGAAAGGCTCCTAGAGGACCTGGAAGATAGAGTGAGGGATCTAGATCGCTGGAATATAGGTGACCTAAGAGTCAGGGAAACCGAAATCAGTGGCGCCAACGAGGGTGTAGCCACTTTAGTAATTTTGTCTGGCGGCTCCGACGAAACAGAATGGGTGGGAGACCGCCTTTTAGCGGTTTTTGGTCTGTCTTTCTTGGAGGAGGAAGGAGATTTAGAGCTGGATGATGAAAATGCCATTTCCTCCTCAAAGGAATGTTTTAACAGTCCTTTCAATATAAGTTTGTTCTTCCTCTCTTGAAGAACACGAGGACTGAAAGCATGACAAACTAGGTAAGACTTTTGGAGGTGAATAGCCCCCAAAGAGTAAACACACAAATTGTGCCCATCAGTCAAGGACATCATCTGGGCACATTTAGTACACTTTTTGAAGCCCGAAGGCTTATGATCCTTAGAGTCTTTTGACATAATGCAAAAACTGCTATCCACAAATACAAAACACAACTATTAAACGGACAAAAAGACAAATGTAGGACTAGGTCCTCTAACTTAAACGGGCCTAGCACAAGGAAGAAAGAGAAAGAAAAAAACAGCAGAACAGGAGATAGCGATGCAGGGATACAAAAAAAGCCAATGGAAGAACAGCCAAACAATGTACAAGTAGTACACAGAGAAAAACAAACAGCAAATAGATTGAATAGACACGGACTGCAATAAACACACTAAGCTACCAAAACAAGATTATTTTATCAAACAATGACAAGTCAAAAAATATTGAAAAATATCACTTAGCCACAGCCAAGAAGAATTACGTCTAAGCTGAACGAGCAAAAAAGAGATCTGGGTAATGTTAGTGATACATGATGGGATACCTCCTAGCCATGAGCCAACCAGAAGTTTTTGAGCTACAGTATGGCCGAGTCGGAGCCAAGGTTCAGTTCCGGTCCCCAAGTGTAAGAATGAATGCAAGATAGGACTACAGAACATGAAGGGTTAGCTCTCAAGAATACCCTGTCCCAAAGAAAAATGAACAAGGATTGGCTTACCATTAAAGCCTGCAACTCAGATGCTCTATCAGCTGCTCTCAGAACCACAAGTAAAACATTTTTCCAAGTTAATTTCAGATCAGCCCGATGAGCTGGATGAAAGAGTGGTAAAGAGCAGGCTTTTGTAAAAGACAGCTGAGATCCTGGGGAGGAGTCTTCTCACTGATCATATAAGCAAGACCCCTTTCAAAACTTATTTCACCTAGTATAATGAAGAAAGGAAGGGTATAAAAGCAGACATGTAGAAAAGTGTGGAAGGGGAATTTTAATAGGACAGTAAGAAAGGCTTGAACTCAGCAATTCACACGAGTGATAGAGAACCAGAGGGGTATCCACCAGACTTACAACCTAGTTCTTTCTTGTTGCACCAATTAGAAAATCTCTTCAATCTGGCAGGTTTTCTAGCCTCCTTTAATATTGCTACACATCATTAGAGGAAATGCACCTTAAGATCAAAATACTATCATCGAGGTACTCAGATGAAGCTTCTGCAGGATGGAGTAGATCAATAGTCCCTTATCTATGTGTGAGATGATCCATTCTGTGGGGAAGCTTGTGGTAACTATCCTTAGCCATTTTCATGAGACTGGAGAAAAAGAAGTTATGTACCCACCATAACATTCCATCTGAGTAGGTAACTTCATTTGTCAGCAACCTGTGGGTATCTAATCTGATCCGGATCAGAGCCAGCAGCTTTCCAAGCTAGAGATCCAAGCTCCTCCCCCTTACCCATAATACCCTGCTACCTCCCTCCAGTCCTCAGATCGAGTTTGCCCAATTATCAGACATCACTAAAACAAGCACAAAACCTGAACATCCTAACCTGATACCTACCAGGAGTGAATCACTTAATTATTCAGGCAACGAACTACAGGTTAGGGGGACGGACGGGAGGGGGGGTCGGTTGCTGACAAATGAAGTTACCTACTCAGATGGAACATTATGGTGAGTACATAACTTCTTTATCTGAAGTAGTTAACTTCATTTGATCAGCAACCTGTGGGACAGAGCCCCCAGCTACCAAAAACTTGGGAGGTCCTCAAGGAAGAATATTCAGGAGCACTGCAGAGCCAAAGGCTACCCTCCCTCTGGATATCAGATCTAATTTATAATGAGAAATAAAGGTATGAGAGGAAGCCCAAGTAGCCGCCGAACAAATGTCATCCAAGGGTACCCTTGACCAAAAGGCAGCAGAGGTAGCCATAAAACAGGTAGAATGAGCACGAACCCCCACGGGCTCAGGCTGACCAGAAATTTTGTGAGTGAGTAAAATGCAGTGAGATATCCACCTAGCTAGAGTCACCTTCGTAACTGGTTTACCCAAAGATGGCTTAGCAAAGGAAACAAAGAGCTGCTCAGACTTACGCGAGGCAGCTGTTCTGGGCATATAAAAGTGCAATTGTCTATGCACATCAAATGAATGTAGTCTGTACTCTCCTTTGTTCTGGTAGTTAGGAAAGAAAAAGAGCGAAAAACTCGCTGCACTTTGCGTTCGAAGGTGATGCGAACAGATCGCAGCAAGGCTGACCCCATTTGATCAAGATCTGTTTCGCTACTAAGGGGTTCAGAGACCACTCCTAAGGTGAGAGGATAGTTCGACTCAGCTTGTCCGCTAGAATGATGGACCGACCGGAATGTGCATTGTTAGCAGAAAACGGTTGGTGGAAATCGCCCACTCCCAAACTCTCATGGTCTCTCTGCAAAAGGGGTAAGACCTGGTTCCCCCCTGTTTGTTGATGTACCAGACCACTGACATGCTGTCTGTCTGAATTGCAATAGTCCCTACAGGAAGATGGGCATGGAGAGCTTGCAATGCTAGAAGCACCACCCTCATCTCCAGAATACTGATATGCAGAACGGTGTGTGTTGGGGACCACGTGCCTTGGACGGTTCTGCCCATGCAATGCCCCCCACCCCACCCAAGGCGAGAGGCATCAAAAAGGGCCGCCCTTCCCGAAGCTCTCAGGAATGGAGCCACCAAAGCAGAGATTCCCTGCAAACCCTGCTGAGGGGAATTGGGGAGTACAACGGATGTTGGAGGATGGACCACTGGACCAGTAAGGTCCATTGAAGAACCCTCATATTCAAGCAGGCTAGGGGTAAAAGGTTGACAGCTGCAGCCATAGACCCTAGAGCCTTCGGGACTAATTCCGCTGGTGGGGCCGGAGACTGTAGAAGGGCTAAGACATGGAGAGTTAGGTTGCGGAGTCTATCTGATGTCAAGAAGGCCTTGGACTGAAGCATGTCTATTCTGGCCCCTATGAAGTCCAGGACCTGAGCAGGCTGAAGGGACGATTTTTTGTAATTTATGGTGATCCCCAACTGGTGGGCCAAATGCATGAAATAATCCCTGGCCGAGCATAGTAGATGCCTGGTGGGAGCGTCGAAGAGCCAGTCGTCCAGGTAAGGAAAGACCTGTAATTCCCTGAAGCCTCAGGTGGGCCGCTACAACTGCCATGACCTTGGTGAACACCCTGGGGGCTGTGGTGAGGCCGAAAGGGAGGACCCTGAACTGATAATGACTGGCCCCTAAACGAAAGCGGAGAAACCTCCTGGATTGCCTGTTCATTAGAATGTGATAGTCCGCATCCTTGAGGTCTATGGAGCACATCCAGTCGTTCTCCTGCAGAAGGGGGGGAATAGATTGAGTGGTGACCATCCGGAATTTCTCCTTGGCAACGGACAGGTTCAATACAGACAGGTCGAGAATTGGCCTTAAGTTCCCAGTCTTTTTTGGCACCAAAAAGAACCTGGAGTAATTGCCCGATCCAGACTGTCCTGGGGGGATGCACTGAATGGCTCTTTCTTAGCAGCTCTTTTATCTATAAAGCTGCCGCCTCCCTCTGAATGGATGGGACATCGGGGAGGCGCCCCAACTGAGCGGGATGAATCATGAAGGGAATAGAGTAGCCTTTGGATATTATTCGGAGCACCCAGCGATCTGTCGTGACGGACTCCCAATGTGCTAGGTGTTCCGAGAAATGCCCCCCGACTGCCTCCAGAGGGGAGCAGTCGGGCAACCCCTCAGGGCTGCTACGTGGGTCGGTCAGAAAAAGGTTCCCTCGACCCGAAATTCTTCGGCCACCCTCTGCCTCTGGGTCAGCGTCCGCCTTGTCCTCCCCTGCCTCTGGAGGATGAAGGGTCCGGAGCGAAACAGGATTGTTGAGATTTCCGGAACCACATCTTCTTTTGTCGTCTCTGGTTCCTAGAAAAAGACCTTTGAGGAGCCAAGAAGCGGATTCAGACGGCAGACGTCTTCCTGTCTTTCTCGCTCTGGAGTAGCGTATCGCGCACAGTCTTGCCAAACAAGGTAGAACCATCAAAGGGAGCGTTCACGAAGGACGCCTTGAAGGGTTCCGTAAAATCGCAAAGACGGAGTCAGGCATGACGTGGCAAGACGATGCCTGTTCGGCTAGCTCTAGCAGCCCCCTCTGTGGCATAGGAGAGAAGCCACATAGAAGTGTTGGATACTGACTTTAGAGTGGCCATTCGTGCAGAGAAGGTTCTTTTGTCCTCGGCCGACATGGACTCCAGGGGTGACCCAGCGTACTCTTTGATTAGATCCCGCTGAAGGGGAATCACGTGTGCCAAGTAGTTCAGCGCCCTTATGGAGAAGGTGGCTGAAGCGAACATCCGCTTTCCAATGCAGTCCATCGTCCGAGACGCTTTCTTGGAAGGATGTACCGAGGAACTATCCTGAGCTAGTTCCTTCTTGGTGGCAGCCGCCACCACCATGGCATCTACTGGGGAACCTTTGCTCCATGCCGTCCTGTCGGGGGACTAAGGATTTTGTCTCCTGGGGATTGGCTCTACAGTGTCTGGCTCCTTTCACTCCCTGGTAGTTATAACATCTACCAGGGGGTCGGCCGGAGGGGACACCCAAGAGGTAGATGGGCCTGCGTCAAACACCTCCAGAAACACAGACTCATCCGAGGAAGGTTTTTGGGCTGGCCACCCCATCTAATGTGCAGCATCTCCATGATGTCTCCAAAGGAGACATTTTCGGGGGGTGACCAGGGGGAACCTTCCCCTTCCTCCAAGTTGGTGTCTTCCGTGAGGGACTCTGGGGAGTCAGAGTGTCTCCTTTTACACTTTTGTTTGTGAGGAGCCTCCTCGGGGGGGGGGGGGGGCTGTCCGAGGAGGACTCACCAACCAGGTCCTGTTCCTCTAGGGAAACCATCTGGGACGTAGACGCAGGCTGTCCCTGGGGCCGGATGATGGAAGTCGGGCCCATCTGCGAGGGAATGGTGGGTGGCTCCATAGCACGAGCCAGAGGCCTCGAATCCCTCAAGTGAACCCTCACTACAACGTCGAAGGCCGACTTTGAACTGCTCTCCCTAGGATCCGAGAGAAGCCCCTTCGGGATCAGACGTGTGGATCTGCGCCGAAGCGATCGGACATAAAAGAGAAGTGTGCTCCGACTGCATCGGAGCCGAAGACACACTCACTCCTACGGATCCAAGACTCGGTTCATGGCCCCAAGAGCTTGGATCCGAAAAGGGACCCGACAAACTAGAGGGTACAGCCGGTGAAGTAGTGATTACTATCGGCGCCGACTCCCCAGCTCCGCAACCTGATAATGGATCGGAGAAGGAGCAATGGGGGCAAAGAAGGGGACCGAGCCCCCCCCCAAGGGGGGGGGGGCGGCAAGAGCACTCCCATCTGCATCTGAGCCTGGAGGAAGTGACGCATCATCCGGTCCATGTACGCATCCGAAAGGCTCCTAGTTGACCTAGAAGAGGCCGCCAAGGCTGGCCAGGAAGGCCGCCTCGACGACCTCGAAGGTGACAAGGTCTCCTCCTCTGGCTCCGGACAGAAACATGGAGAACGGAGCCGAGAGGGGAAAAGACCCGGAGACCTTCAAGGGGGAAAGGAGCTGCTCAGCCGGCGGGGCAGAGGGAGCAGAATCAGCCCGCCGCTTATGGCTCTTATGACTCTCCCCTGTCTCTTTCCTTCTCTCTATGCCTATCTTTCTTCCTGGTGTCCCTCTCTCCCTGGGACACAGAGGGAGTTTGAGTCCCGGCCAGGGGAGTAGGAATGGTAGGCTGGACAGCCGCAGCTGCGGCTGGTGCCACTGAGGGAGAGGAGGAAGAAGCAGAATCCGCGGGCAAAAGGCCCGCAAGGATTAACTTTGCACTCCTGTCCCTCAAAGCCCGGGGGTTGAAGGCGGCACAAATCAGGCAGCCTGAGGATAAATGAGCAACCCCCAGGCAAATAACGCGCTGAGTGTGGCCATCGGCTGGGGACAGCTTATGGCCACACTCAGACCATTTAGAAAATACGGCCTTAGGGCCTTCGGCCATGATAACGCACACACACACACCCTCACACACAGATAAGGGGAAGGAAAAGGTTAAGACTAACTGACTACTAAAACAATTTAAGCTAAATAAACTAAGGGTCAACTAACACACACACGCACACAACTTTTTGAGAAAAAACACATTAAATAATCCTATGAAACCACTCACAAAACATCCAGGAGCTCATCACTCGTGCTTCAAGAAGCTGCGGCAAACGAGATCTGGGGACTGGAGGGAGGTCGCAGGGTATTATGGGTAAGAGGGAGGAGCTTGGAGCTCGGATCTGTAGCTTGGAAAGCTGCCGGCTCGGATCCGGGTCAGATCAGATACCCACAAGTTGCTGGTCAAATGAAGTTAACCACTTCAGATCCAGTATTGTCTAGGCCAGAAAGTAGTTATCAACATTAGCTTTGGAGAGTCCTTCTGGATCTTTAAAAGAAACTCTGGTTATGATAGGAAATGGGGAAAGGTATATAGAACATTTCAGGCCTTTCTGCAAGGCGTCCTGGAGCAGAATTTCTTCAGGTGCCTGTTGTGAATGTTAGCAAACAGATCTACTTGAGGATTTCCCACAAGTGGAATATCTTCTGAAGACACCATAGTGTAACTTCTACTCACAGGGGGTCTTGTCCTGGATTGCTCTAATTGAATACAAGTATCCTGAAGGAATAGTTTGAGCGGAGTTGCATCTTCCCAGGCTATAGGGGGTAGGAACTGTTTACTCCTTGTTTGTTTATATACCACATCAACAACAACAAAAAGAAAAATCTGTGGTATTCCTAGAAGTCTATTATACATGCTGATACTGTTCTAAACAAATATCAAACACTGTAAATATTTTACAATGAAAGTAACTGACACTGGTACAGTTTTCTGATACTTTTACTCATTTAACCAAAGTGCTTTCTTAGCTAGATGCCACACTTTAATAGATCCCCAAGGACCTTAATGCTTTATTTCTTAACATTTTTCACTGTATTTCCACCTTTGCAATTGTATCTATGGTTTTCAGCCTACTTAGCTGTTCACTTGTAGAACTGTATTACACACACACACACACATATATATATATATATATATACACACACTTTTTTTTTTTAAACACACAAACCTGATGCAGTTTTTGTCACAAAAGCGATCTCTGTTAAAAGTGTTTCAGTTTACAAGTTACTAATATTTATTCTGAAAGAGGTTTAGTGGTAGATCTTTTTTTTTAGTCAGTTTGTTAGAGTTGGTTTCTAAACGTTAGGATTAGTAGGTTAGCCTTAAAATATTATATATTTTAATTATTTCTAGCTTTTAAGTTTCAGTTCTAAGATATCGCACAGTTTCAGTTTACACTATGGTGTTAAGGGGAAGGGGAGTTGGTTAAAGGAATGAGTTTAATGCTTTTATTGCTTTTAAAATCACCCTCTGTAACCATTCCCTTGCTCCAAATAACCTGATTATATATAAATTAATGTACGTTTTTAATGCTTTTCATTATACTCAAGTAGGATCCCTTGTTTGTGTGTCTTTCAGTAAAGGATATTCCATTTTTAACTCAAATGTGGACTACCTGCTATTTTATTATTTTGCATTACGCATTTTAAAATTTGAATTTTATTAGTGAACTAGGTGCATAACATATATCAAGGAGTGACATTCACAATCTCCACACTGCAAAATTTCTTCTTGGTTTATATACCACATCACAATACTGCTGTCTGAAACTTCCCAAAGTGATCTTTTGGAGTCCACAAGTGATTCAACATCTTTAATGCAATTATCAGGGCCATTACTTACTTCATATTTGTATCACATATATTTATATATCTATATATCTACATATACAGTGGATATAAAAAAAGTGTCACACTCCTGTTAAAATGCCAGGTTTTGGGGATATAAAAAAATGAGACCACAATAAATCATTTCAAAACTTTTCCCACCTTTAATGTGATCTATAACCTGTACAATTCACTTGAAAAACAAATCTGTTAGGGGGAAAAATATAAAACATAAAAAAAAAAAAAAAAAAAAAAAAAATACAACACGCTGGTTGCATAAGTGTGCACACCCTTAAACTAACACTTTGTTGTTTGTGCACGCCCTTAAACTAATACTTTGTTGAAGCACCTTTTGGATTTAATTACAGCATTCAGTCTTCTTTGGTAGGAGTCCATCAGCATGGCACATCTTGAGTTGGCATTAATTGCCCACTCTTCCTTGCAAAAGCGCTCCATATCTGACAGATTGCGAGGGCATCTCTTGTGCACAGCACTCTTTTGGTCATACCACAGATTTTCTATTGGATTTAGGTCTGGGCTCTGGCTGGACCATTCCAAAACTTTAATTGTCTACTGGTGAAGCCATTCATTTGTTGATTTGGATGTATACTTGGGGTCACTGCTGTCCTGAAAGGTGAAATTCCTCTTCATGTTCAGCTTTATAGCAGGCGCCTGAAGGTTTTGGGCCAAAAGTGACTGGTATATGGAACTGTTCATAATTCCATCCGCCTTGACAAAAGCCCCAGTTCCAGCTGAAAAGCAACCCTAAAGCATGATACTGCCACCATGTGCTTCACTGTGGCGATGGTATTCTTTTAGCAATGCGAAGTGTTGTTTTAGTACCAAACGTACCTTTTGGAATTGTGGCCAAAAAGTTCGACCTTGGTCTCATCAGACCATAACACATTTTCCCACGTGTTTGAGAAACTATGTATTGTTTTGCAAATTTTAGCCAGGCCTGGATGTTTTTCTGTGTAAGAAAAGGCTTCTGTCCTGCAACCCCACCCCATACGCCAAACATATGTAGAATACAGAAGATTGTTGTCACATGTAGTACACAGCCAGTACTTGCCAGAAATTCCTGCAGCTCCTTCCGTGTTGCTGTTAGTCTCTTGCCAGCCTTCCTGACCAGTTTTCATTTCGCCTTTTCATCAATTTTGGAGGGATGTCCAGTTCTTTACAATGTTACTGTTGTCCCAGACTGTCTTCACTGTGTTTCATGGTATATCCAATGCTGTGGAAATGTTTTTGTACCCTTCTCCTGACTGATACGAAGCATCAAAGGGATCTCATTGTTGAAAGGTAAGCTTTTTGCGAACCACGGCTTTTGCTGCAGGAGGCAACTGAATAAATGTCAGGAAAATCCTACTAGGACAGCTGAACTTTATTTGGGGTTAATCAGAGTCCCTTTCATTGATGTCAGGTATGTACCCAAGAAGACTGAATGTTGTAATTAAATGAAAAGATGCTTCAACAAAGTACTAGTTTAAGGGTGTGCACACTTACGCAAAAAGCATATTGTACATTTTTTATTTTTTCCCCTAACAGTTGTTTGTTTTTCAATTGAATTGTATGGATTACAGGTCACATTAAAGGTGGGAAAAGTTTTGAAATTATTTATTGTGGTCTAATTTCTTTATAACACATAAACCTGGCATTTTAACAGGTGTGTGTACACTTTTTACATCCACTGTACATGTCTATATCTACACACACATATTATATATATATATATATATATATATATATATATATATATATATATATATATACACACACATATATAAATATACATATATATATATATATATATATATATATATATATATATATATATATATATACACACACACATATATATATGTACAAATACATACACACACACGTACATATGTACACACAGATATATGTATATTATATATATATAGAGAGAGAGAGATACACATACACACACACACACACACACACACACATATATTATATATGGTTCCCCTTTATAATTTCGAAATACTGAAATCTCAAATATCAGTATCTTGAGACCATAAAGGCGAATTTTTAAAATAGCGAAAGTATATAATCACATATTCGAATAGCTCAATTCGCAGTTATGACTTTACATTTTTTTATGTGCGGTGTTTTGTGTGGCTAAAGTACGGTGTCGCATGTGGATTTGGGTGCGATTTAAGGTGAGTGAGTGTTTTGTAAGGGTTTTGGGTGGGAGTTTAAATGTATGTGAGTGTGTCTGTTGTAAGTTGTGTGTGTGGGGATTAGGGTAGGCAGGTAAAAGTATGAGTGTGTAAGTGTTGGATGTGTTGGTGTTTGTGTGCGTGTGTGCGTGTGTAGAATGTCTAGTTGTGAATTTGCAGTGTTTTCCTGTTTGTACGATCTCGGACTTATATACTAAGTGTGTGTGTGTGTGTGTGGGGGGGGGTGCAGCCCTCAACATGGGGGCTGCAGGGGGACTTCCTGCTTGTATGTAGTGTAGGTGTGTTGGTTTGTGCATGTTTTGTTTGATTTGTTGTAGTGTGTGTAGGATAGTATATGTGTTGTATGGTGTGTTTATGTTCGCGGTTTTGGGATTTTGAACGTTCGCCTTAATGGTTTCGAGATACTGAAATTCAAGATTTCAGTATTTTGAGATTATATAGGGGAACCATATGAGATATATATATATATATACATACATACATACACACACACACACACACACACACACACACACACACTCACACTAGTACATACACAACACATACATTTTTTTTGGTAATGACATTGCCACATACCCTACACTTTTACTCCCTTTTATCCAGCCTCCCATGAAAAGTTTGTTGCATCCATGGTTACAGACTGAACTACAGTTAGAGGCAATATTAAGTACCAAGATTTACAAAAGTTGATTTGCCTGTCAGAATAGTTCCTTCCTGACAAATGGAAGTGTTGGGATTTGCTGGACAAAGGGTACTGGTGCTGTGTCTATACTGACTTGAGAAACCGCTGTATTTTCCTCATGTATAAAACTAGATGAATTCCCCTGTAGTGGTCATCATTTGCAGAAATAAAAGTAGGGACTAAGTGATACAAAATATTTTGTTGTTGTTTCTGAAGGAAGATAAGCTATTCTTAAAGATATGAGTAACAGGCAACCCAAAAGTGTGCTTCTGTGAGAAGACTTCTCCAGATTTAAATGACAGCCGATGTTCTGAAACAGATTACTCAAATGAAGATTCTTGACAGTTTTGAACACAGTCTGCAAAATAAGGCAATTATTTAAATATGAAAAAATGTGAATGCCCTGCAGTCTGTAAAAAATGCAATTACTGGTACAAGACACTTTGTAATACCCTTGGAATAATGGAAAGGCCAAAGAGTAAAAATAGAAGTGAAAATGTGAACCAGAAAAAGAAAAACCTTAAAAAAGCATCTAATGTTTATGAATGGCTACGTGTCGCCAAAAAACATAAAAGAGGAACCACAAGAATGACAGACTGAGGTGCAAGCATTCTGAAACTTGGAATTTTTAGGAAAAGGTTTGGGAGAGAGAAATCCAGTACAGGTCTCTGGGGTCCCTTTTTGGGGGGAGGGGGGTACTAAGAAAATTTGTGAGTGAAACCCTTTCCTTTTTTAAATTCTGAGACAAGTTCTATAACTCCTTTAAACAGCATGTGGGAAATAACCGGAGGAAAGAGAAGAGTTTGAATTTCTGGATGAAGAGGAACCCCCAAGTTTGAAGGACAGGAATCCCACTTACATTTGTACCCTTTCTTGATAATTTCCAGCACTCAGAAGATTGTTGTGATCTGATTCAAGACAGAGAGAGAAAGAAAGCAAAGATTGCCTTGCAAAGTTCAGAGTCTGGCCAGGGTGGGGAAAGAGGTGGAATATATTCAGGCATTATTCTTGAACTGCCCTTGGTCCTGGGCAGAACCACCTTTTTCTTTGCATTGCCCAGTCTGTTTTTTTTTTTTTTTTGGGACTACTGTTTTTTTTTAAGGGCTTTCTGTAAAATGGGCCAAGACTGGAAGGGCAGTTTAGGAATGGGATACTAAAAAATCTGTCAAACTCCTTGAATAAGTAACAAGCTCTCATCAATTTTTTTCAAGACTTCAGCAGAAGTCCCCAAAAAGCACTTCACTGTCTAGTGGAGCAATAAAAATTTGTGGCTTGAAATCCTGTGGCATATTCTGAAATTTAGGTCATGCAAAACTACTCTGAAATGACCCAGCTGCAGCTATCTAGGATTCTGCATCAGCAGTAGAAGAGCATTTTAATGAGTGTTTAGGGACCACGGTTACAGAAGAGAGAACATTAAGAAGAAAATTAAAGGTCTGAAGAAAGTAAATCTGCCAGAATTCATTTCAGAAAAAGATGCAAATCAGTAATTCGCCATATGAGCTAGGCAGTTAACAGTCTTAAAAGCAGGAGTAGAGAAAGTACAGTTGTGTACACTTGCATAAATGTAGATGTTCGAGTGTATTCACTGTTGCAGTCCGGCAGTGAAACACTAAGAACATCGTATAAACTTGCTTCCCAAATCTGTCAAAAGCTTTTCTATCCTTACTTAATGGCACAGGATTTGAAGAAGCTTGGATTCAGTATCTTTTTGTTAAGGAAATTACAGATGGATCAAATACAGGGTTAAAAATGCAACTTATAGGACTGTGGCACTTAAAGCCCATTAGGATTTTTGAGCACAAGAGGCCAACTATCAGCTGAAGTACATGCTGTATTAAATGCACCCCTCAAACCAGTGATTTACTGGAAGAATGGCTAAAGGCTTAGAAGGTCTAGCTACACACTTTTATGCTCAACGTCTGAGAGACGTAGTTGGCTATAATCACCTGCATTAAAAGCTGAAGTTAAGTACAAACCTGCAGTTTTAAAAGTACTGCATTTCATTTTTTCTGTTACCTAATTGTGTGTTTCACTGAATAGTGTGTGCTGCGTGTCTCTCTGCAGTTAGTTCCCCACCCATCCTCCCTGTTCTTGTTTTGGTGG